>NW_027069703.1:40470-56913 GCF_002906115.3 Quercus suber | reverse complement strand
GGGAACACGATCATCTACATTTAACCACTTTGTGGATAAGTTTCATATTTTTGAGGGGTCGTCCGCTTTGTGGACTTAGGCTCATCTACTTCGTAGACTTGGTAATATGCCTGTCCATTTTGTGAACTTAGGCTGATTTGCTTTGTAGATTTTGGTCAAGTTTGTGGATTTATATTAAACTCGTCTACTTTGTAGACTTGGCAATAGGCCCGTCCACTTTGTGGACTTACGCTCGTCTACTTTGTAGACTTGGTAATAAATTTGTCCACTTTGTGGATTTAGCAATAGACTCAATGATAAACTCGTCCACTTTGTGGACTTAATAATTTTTCATTCTCTCAGTTTGAGGTCGTCCACTTTGGACTCATCAATGTCGTCCACCTTATGGATTTAATAGGGTCGTCCACTTTGTGGACTTATTGAGGTGACTAAGTGTTGGTACCTCATCACCATTTTGGGTCGTCCACTTGTAGTCGACTTAGTATGGTGATCATCTACCCATAGACGATTTCGGTCATACGTCTACCCGTAGGTGACTTAACGTAATGACTATTCACCCGTAGGCAACTTTGACCACGTGTCTACCCGTAAGTTGCTTAGGGTAGCGACCGTCTACCCATAGGTGACTTAGCGTAGTGACCGTCTACCCGTAGGTGACTTAGCGTAGTGACTGTCCACCCGTAGGCGACTTTGGCCATGCGTCTACCCGTAGGTGACTTAGCATAGTGACCGTCTACCCGTAGGTGACTTAGCGTAGTGACCGTCCACCCGTAGGCGACTTTTTGGCCATGCGTCTACCCGTAGGTGACTTAACATAGTGACCGTCCACCCGTAGGCGACTTTGGCCATGTCTAAATAAACTCCTCTTATTATAATAAACCATGCATTCATAGAAAAAGTAGTTCTTAAAACGAAAACCTGCCCTTTGGGCTTTGTAGCAAAAACTAAAGTAAATAGAAAAACTAAGTATAACTAAAATTCACTAAGGTAAACTAGAAATAAAGGGGTGCCGCTCTTCATGCCATCCTTTTTACTGGTAGTACTTCCGTAGGTGCTTGGTGTTCCATGGGTGGTGTAGCTTCTGTCCGTCCAGCATCTCCAGTTCTCGCCATCTTCCGCCCTCTGTCCTGTCGCGTATCCTCCTGTCTTTCTCTCTTCTCTCGAGTCAGAAGCGCGTCTTCAGCATTCATGTACTTGGTGGCCCTGTAGAGTACTTCCGACATGGTCTTGGGGTCATTTTTGTATAGTGAGAACAAAAACTTACCCTTTCGCAACCCATTTGTGAAGGCTGCTACAAGTATTTTGTCGTCGGCTTCGTCGATCGATAGCGCTTCCTTATTGAAGCGTGTTATGTAGGATCTCAGCGTCTCGTCCTCTCGTTGCTTGATACTCATCAAGCATGCCGTGGACTTCTTATACCTGTGTCCCCCAATAAAGTGTGTAGTGAACTGAGCGCTTAGCTCCTTGAAAGTGCTGATGGAGTTCGGCGTCAGTCGGCTGAACCATACCCTTGCGGGGCCTTCAGCGTTGTAGGGAAGGCCCTACACATGATTTCGTCCGCTACCCCTTGAAGGTGCATCAAGGTCTTGAAGGTCTCTAGGTGATCCAGAGGGTCCTTCACTCCGTCGTAACTGTCTATATGCGGCATGCGAAATTTATGTGGTAGGGGGAAGGAATTGACAGCTGCAGTGAACGGCGAGTCGGTGCGATTTACCAGATCGTCAAGGTCGCTAGATACCCGTCCTTTGAGGGCATTCATCATGACCTCCATTTGTTCCTTTATTGCCTGTATCTCCATGGCAATGTGTGGTTGAGTTGCATCCGTGAGGGATGGCATGCTCAGATTTTGACGCTCCGGTCTACTAGGAGCATTACTGCCTTCCAGCCTTTCTCGTTCTCTTCTATCGGCACTGGTGCCTTCTTGGTCCTGCTCTTGAGTGCCGTGACCTGCATTTTTCTGGCATAACTGTTCCTCCAGATCGTTGTTTTGCTTAGTGAGGCGTTCCACGGTTGCAATGAGAGTCTGCACCTGTCTCTCGAGTGCAATTGGGCGTGGTTCGTCTCTTGAACGTTGTTAGTGGTCGCCATCGAGCGAGTAAGTACCATGCAACTCTTTGTCCGGGAAGCGATAATATGGCTTACAAGTTGTAAAAATCTTTCCCACAGACGGCGCCAACTGATGATGCCGAAAAAACCATCAGTGAGCCACACGGTCCTCGCACACTCGAAACAGCACCTGCACAACACAAAAGCTGAAGGCCTTAAGAGGAGTACCGGTATGGTACCGGCCAAATACCCTCCGAAGGTCAAGTTAGAACTTCTCACAACTCTAAAGCGCTAGAGCGGGGTCAATTATGCGTACCTTGGCTTGTGAGGGTATTGGGGTTTTTATAGTAGTAGAGGGTGGACCTCTCTTCCTTGGAGTAGAAGTCTTTTCCTTATAGGAATCCTTATGAGCGTAGATTACGGAATCCTTTCCTTATAGGACTCTAATATTGAACGTGGAAAGCAAGTCATCTTTTTATCATTCATGCGTGGTGATCAAGTCAAGAATACATTGGAGCCGTCAGCTTTAGAGCCATCAGCTTTGCCTACTCCCTCATTAGGGTCATCAGCTTCGCCTACTGCCTCGTCAGGGTCGTCAGCTTTGCCTACGACCTCGTTAAAGTCGTCAGCTTTAGGGTCGTCAGCTTTGCCTACGACCTCGTTAGGGTCGTCAGCTTTAGGGTCGTCAGCTTTAAGGTCATCAGCTTTGCCTACGACCTCATTAGGGTCGTCAGCTTTAAGGTCGTCAGCTTTGCCTACGACCTCGTTAGGGTCGTCAGCTTTAGGGTCGTCAGCTTTGCCTACGACCTCGTTAGGGTCGTCAGCTTTAGGGTCGTCAGTTTTATTATCTTCAGCTTACTGCCTTCAGCTTACTATCTTCAGCTTACTATCTTCAGCTTACTACCTTCAACCCTTCAGCTTACTACCTTCAGCTTACTACCTTCAGCTTACTATCTTCAGCTTACTATCTTCAACCCTTCAGCTTACTACATTCAGCTTACTACCTTCAGCTTACTATCTTCAGCTTACTACCTTCAGCTTACTATCTTTAGCTTGCATAATAGAGCTGACGGGTCTTTGGAGATCAACTTTTATTTTTTCAATTAAAAATTCCCCTTATCAAGGTATGTCATTAACACACACAAGATGAACTTGCAGGTTGCATTCCCTAGTTTGGAAACATTGTGTTTGCTTCAGTGTATGTTGGAAGACATAGCTATAATTGGAGAGCTGAGAAATTTAGAAATTCTTATCCTCCTTCACCCCAATGTTGAACAGTTGCCGAGAGAAATAGGGCTTTTGACTCGTTTACGGATTTTAAATTTAAACAATTGTACCAAACTTAAAGTGAGTCCACCAAATGTCCTATCATGTTTGATACAATTAGAAGAGCTATATGTCGGCAATAGCTTCACTCAGTGGGACGTTGAAGGACTCAACAATGAAAGAGCTAGCCTTGCAGAGCTAAAGCATTTGTCACGGTTGACTTCTTTAGAAGTGGACATTCCAGATGCCAACATGTTGCCAAAAGATCTGTTATTCGAGAAGTTGCAAAGATACAAAATATTCGTAGGAGATACAAAACACTCAAGAGCACTAAAACTCAAGTTGAATACAAGTTGAATTCTTTACACCTTCCATAGCAATATGAATCATGAACCATTAATACCAGTAAAATATTGATAGTCATTTATCTGTCTACTGTTAATTGAAGTGTATAGGAAGTAACACACAAGTGGTGGTTGCTTGTGACAAACAATCACCTTTCTCCTAGTCAAACAATCCTTGGACACGTGAGAGAGACAAGTGCCTCAAGTGAGGTTATTGCCTTATATATAGTTGAAAATGATTTGTGCCCTAATTTATGAAGCTAAATTTAGAGTCCGTTTGACTTTTTTTTTATTTGTTAAAAAAATTTCTTTTTGTCTAATTTTTTTTACTTTTTTTTATTATAAATAATCTAATTTTTAGTTTTTCAAAAAATAAGTTTACTTTTTAGTTTTTTGTCACACATTTAACATAAAAGTTACTTTTTATTTTTTATTTTTTATAAACACTGCAAAAATAAACTACCGAAAATAAGAGATTACTAAACGGACACTTAAATATTTCAAATTTTAAGACTTATTTTAATCACCCCTATTATTTAATTAAAATTTTTAATGAGACTTTAAATGACTATTGGGTATGGTCTCATCTGTTAGCTTGCTTCTTTTTCTTTTTTTTCTTTTTTTTTTTTTTTGAAAAACTCATCTGTTAACTTTTATGTAGATAGCCAAATCCATTTTAATGGAAAAAATTACACTAACCTCAGATGACTTTTACTAAATTACATTGACTTCTTTCATTATTTTGAATCATATATAAGCCATCCTTAAGCACTCACACAATGTTTGTATAATAGAAAAAATACCACATTTTAGCGAATTAAGTCCAACCTTCACCTGTTTCCCAAAAAAAAAAAAAAGTCCAACTTTTACCCATATTAGACCATATAAAGTTGTGTAAAAATACATAGTCACTACAGTAACAATATAAATTTACACTATCATTATTCATTTTTTATTCTTTATTTACGTAACCCGTGGATGAAAGAAGAGAAAGGATAATGATTGTTGGGTGTGAAGAAACATAAACAATTAAAAAATCAAGAAAATTGATAATTTAATGAAATGTAATGTAAAATAGATAATTTGATGTGAGATGTTTTGAAAAGTTAGTATGTAAAATAGAAAAGCTAGGTTCTTATCCTAAAATAAAAAGAATTTTTGCACAAACTAATAGTAATGCTCTTCAAAATAAACTATCATTTCTTGGAATTGAGATTGGGTGCAATAACTCTCAATGGCGGAGAAGAAACTTCCAAATCCTAACCATTGAATCAAAAAGTGAGAAAACTTTAAAAAGTTTTTTTTAAAAAAAAGTGAAATTGGTAAACATATTTTATAAGTGAAGAGTGGGAAATTGTACTTGATTCAAATCCCAGTAACTTAACATCGTTAAAACTTAAAAGTCACTATCCGAAAGTTGATAAATTTATATTTTTTACCATCACTTTCCAATTGAAATTATCATTTACCTACCAAAACTCATCTTTTGGTTGCTTCTGTCTTCCCTTGTGACTGAAATCTAGTCCCCCTCTCTCTCTAAACCTTACATCGAAACCCCCCCCCCCTTGTTTTATCTCTCCCTTTTCTTTGATTTTGATTTTCCCACCCTTGAGGATTGAGGTGTGAGTTTGGTTTTATGATGTGGGTTTGGTGGATGGTGGTGGAGTTCTAGAGGTGCTTAAGTGAGTTTGATGTGTGGATAGATGTGATTCCAAAGTTGGTGGTTGATTGAACAAGGAGGGGGTAAATTAGGTTGGTTCAACCATTGGCATATCAGGTTTACAAGCTTAGAAGATTCAGCGAATTAGATATTTGGGTTTTTCTTGAGTTTTAGGTGATTGTTACTTGATGATTATAGGAATTCAAAAACTGTAATCACACCTACCCACACATGTGGTATTGAGATTTATTCGAGTCTCTAATTAACATATATGCTTATGCTACGGGAGAACAAGTAAATCATCTTTCATTACTGACTTTTAACAATGTTTAAGGGAGAATGTGTAGTTTATTTTGGAAGAAGGAAAGTAGCGTCCATACAGTCCAAAACAATAAGGAAAGTTAGTGTAATTTTAGTAAATTTTTATTTTTTTATTTTTAGGGAAAGTAATTTTAGTAACCTCCCAGTGCAATTTTCCCAATTTTAATAAGATGTTCTTGTAATAAAAGCTTATAGCACAAATAGTATTATTGTACTACAATATTATTACAACAACAAAAATCAAACATTAAAAAAACTATAATTTCAAAATTTTTGAACCATCATGAAAATATCCACATGGTTTCTCAAAAAAAAAAAAAAAAAAAAAATCCATGTGATGGGCATGTTGGTGTGAGATATGATGTATACACGGAGGGTTTCAAATTCAATCCACTATACAATCAATTATTTAGATTTTTGGGACATATTATGGGTAGGAGAGTGAAATAGTTCGATCAAAGGTTGGGGCATCACTTCCTTATATTATAAATAAATAAACAAAATCTCAAAATTATGGGATTGGCTATAGATCTCAAAAAATTTAAAATATAAAATTAAGATGTAATTAACCTAGTTAAATAATAATAATAAATCACTATTTCATACTTCATGTTTTAAGAAATATTAAGGCTAAATTACAAATTACACTTTTAAAGTTTGGGAGTATTTAGATTTTATACCTTGAAATTTCAAAATTAGGATTTTATTCCCTAAAGTTCTATTCCATTTGTATTAGCAACCCTTCTGTACATATTTTCCGTTAACTGCCACAAAACTTGTCATGCGTGTTTAGTTTGTCCAATTAAATAATGTGACACTATTTGTGTAGTCTAAAAAAATTAAAAATGACATGGCATAATAAAAATAGCATGACATCATCTTATTGGAAGAACTAAATACGCACGACAAACTTATGTGACACTTGTTGAGAGATTTGGGGGTGCGTGGATGTGATCAAATTGAGATATTTACTTCAAAAATTTTAAACTTTCAAGAAACAGTTGAACAAAGCCAACTAGAGACCTCCATTCAACAACCCCTTTTCTTGGTTGAAGAGATAAGAGGCTAATTTAACTACTCTTTTACGAGAAATAATAATCTTGTTTGGAGTAGTACTCGTCTCTCAGGCAAAAAAACAAATTTCTAATGCGAAATTCTTAGTAAAGGTCATATATCTATATACCTTTTATTTTTAACGAAATCTTTAATCTATATTCTTGCATCAAAATATAGGTACCTTTGGTCTGTTTTTTTTTTTTTTTTTGGGCAACGTGTCCCAAAATATGAAAGTACTACAGGTGTCAAATTGTGGCAAATTGAAACAATTGATCGACAATAACTACTAAATGATGAACATCGTTTTGGAAAAAGGATTTTCTTGTAAATGACTCTTACACCACTTTGCATTTGATTGACTACTACTGTTCGATAGTATGTATGAATTACAACATTGTTCTTTATTATGTACTTTTTTTTTCTTTTTTTAAGTTTCATCTAGATATAATAAGGTTGGACCATATTCTTACCATTAATTTTAGAGACTTCACGGATATATTCCATTTCATTAATAAATCTATTTTCTTTTGTTCAATGCTTTGATTTTTTTTTTTTTTATAGGGTACATTATTCCCTAACTTGGAGGTTTTGAGATCTGGTGGAAATTACAAGATGAAGGAGATACAACGTGACCAACTTTTTGAAGAGTGCCTTTACAAATTGAAAGTCCTTCACGTGATCGACTATGTAGCTGTTTCTGATTGGATTACTTTTCTTAAAAGATTACACAGTTTGGAGAAACTTTTTGTGAATTCTAGTTCTTGGGAAGAAATATTCCCATATAAAGAACTTTTTGACATGGAAAACCATGCTACAATACTCCCAAAACTACGAGAACTAGAGTTTTATGAACAACCTATGTTGACACATTTGTGGAAAGAAGACACTCAACCAAGCCCAATGTTTCATAATCTGGAAAATCTAAAAGTGTTGATTTGTCACAAATTGAAAAATTTTGTGCCATCCTCAGTATCTTTCCAAAATTTGACAAATCTGGAAATATGTAAATGTCATGGATTAATTAATTTAGTTACATCCTCAACAGCCAAAAGTTTGGTACAACTCAAAAAAATGAGTGTAAGTGAATGCGAAAGGATGACAGAAGCTGTAACAGGGGAGGGAGGTGAAGCGAGTGAGGTGATTACTTTCACCCTGCTAACATACTTAAAACTTGATTGCTTGCCAAACCTCTCAAGCTTTTGCTCAAGAAGTTATTTCTTCTAGTTCCCATCTTTGGAAGAAGTAATTGTGAGGCAATGCCCTGAGATGAAGACTTTCTCTCATGGAGCTTTAGGGACACCAAAGCTAGAAAGAGTACAAGCAACACAAGAAGATGAATGGCATTGGAAGGCTAACCTGAATACCACCATACATTGGCTTTGGGAGAGCAAACATAATACCACCATACAATAGTTCTTTTGAAGAAGAGAAAGGGTAAGTGTATTATTCAACAAATCTCCTAATTTCCCACACCATGTACTTTAATCTTTTTAATGCAATAATGCATGAACACGAGCAACATTTTCACTCTCCCACTAGATAATTATCATAATAGAATTATGTGAACGTGCCAATTTTTAGGAGCAATAAAATCCTTGTAAATTGCATCAAAATTTATCCATCATACATATTATTGTGTGCCTTTTCACTTCATAAGCATACACAAAAATAATGTTATTATATTTAAAAGGATAATTATTTTTCCTTGATGATACTTTGAGTTCAACAGTTACAATGATTGATGCTTTTTCTTCAATATGTTGTTTTCTATCATGCAAGGTTCAGAATTCTAAAGATGGAGATCATCCTAAATATGAAGCAGTGGGAACGTGACTTGTAATTGTAGTTTGTGGTTCTTGGAATCATGTTTCTTTCTCCTGAAATCATGTGCTCAGAGGGTCGTCATCCCCATGGTTATGGAAATGTATAGAGTTCATTCATCTTTTGTTTATTCTGATATTGTTTCATTTTTTTCTTGTTTTTCCATGTTTGAAAAAAAAAAAAAAAAGGGTAGCTGCAGTAGCAATAATAATAGAAGTACTACTACTTGTGTGATGCATTTATTTGGAGTGTTATAAACTACCTCTTGTTGGTGCAGAAAGACCATATCGCTATTTGAATGAAGTTATGCTTATTATTTTGATGAGTGTTATAAACTACATGCTATCATTAAGTGTCAAGTTTTCAAGTGTTTGATAGTTTATAATGAATTTCTAGTTGCTTTTCATTTTAAACGTTTCTCTAACTCAGTCATGCATGCATGTATGTTCACCCATGCACATAATAGACTTCGGGAGGGAGATAATTTGGGTCCAACACTATAAGGTTGTCATAGACGCAGTTGCATAGATTGACATATCCAATTGGATCTCCCTTGACTTTTAGCATCGTGGTTACAAAAAACAAATGATCATGTATATGGTTGTGAAATTTTAGTTAAAGATGGTTAGAAGAAAATATTTTATCTTTATGATTTTAACCATGCATGAGTAAATTATCTTCTCTTCGTAAATTCGTAAACAATTGTATGTAATTGAAATCCAAATCAATATTTTATGAAGCAAGAAAAGAACAAATAGCAACATTGATGACCAAAATAGGAAGAATGCAGTTGTTTAAAAAAAAAAACCTGAAATAACCATAAATCTCATGAATCAAAGATCCACCAGCTCTATCTAATGAAAGGGTGTAAACTTGCACCCCTAGAGAATTAGAGGCATTTGCACTGATATTTATTGCACTCTTTATCAAATCCCTCACTGCTCTGTTAATTGGATTTCTAAAGAAGCAAATATAGCAATTCACACATTGGCAAAGTGGCCTTTATTGAACAATGTCTATGGTTCTTTTGATTTTGGGCAACTTGTATCTGTTATTAGATTGGAGGCTAGTTTGCTCTCCCTATAATTAGTTTTGCATTTGAATAAAATTTTCCAGTTCATCAAAAATGAAAGGGGTGTAAATTTTATTGAAAGATGGTAGTGAAGATCATATTTATATTTCAACATACATGATCAAAATTATCTTCATTTTATTTTTCCCTACTTACAATAAGTGGGGAGAGGTGATTCAAATCCAGGTTTTACCTAGAGAGAGAGAGAGAGAGATTTTAATGCTAGGTACTAATCACAACTTCCTATTCTTATTCGAGTTTTTTTGTATACATTTAGATTTTACATGCTAATGCTCTTTTCTAATTTCTCAAAACTTCCCATAATTTGCAAACTGCTAAAAACAAGGATTCCCTATACAAATTACAATGAAAAAGTATTTCAAAAATTATCAAAAGCTTCTACTCTTTAAAGTTTAGCACTCAATGTCTCTTTGATTTAAAGACACGAATGATACAAACACCTTTTTTGACCTGTGTTTTTCTCTACAAATTCCACCATGCCATTAAAAAACTTTCAAGGTTTTCCTCTACAAATTCCACCATGCCATTAACAAACTTTCAAGGTCCTACGATTAAGCTTTTACTGCCCATATATACAATTAGTTCTACAGAATAACTAATTAAAAATTTAATAAAGCATTAAACATTTTTTTCCAGCAGGGAATACGTTAACGAAGATTTGTCATTCATGCCATGATTCAAATTAGCATGCTGAGTGAATAACCCATAGGATCTGCTGAAGGTCAGGTGCTCTACAAACTTTGGTGAATTTTTTTTTTAATTCCTTTGTTCATCTTGGCATGTCCTTCTGTAGAGAAGCATAATACCAACATGACATGCCATCACACTAACCAAGTGCACCCCAAAAAAAACAACAAAAACACTTGTCATATAGCACATAAAACCTGGCGTTAAAGCAGGATATATCTCAAGGAACCAGCAAAGTAGCCAAGACCCAAGAGAAAATTCTACAACCGCATGATTAAAACCACAAAAGAGCAAAAGCTAAGGCTTATGATTTACAGATTATCAAAGCCAATCAATCAAGAAAAATTTACAGTTGAAAATAGATGCAGCACAACGTAGGAATCTATTAATGCATCCAACAGTGACATAGTAAAATGTCATTGTTTTGGAGACAATTTTTTGCCCTTGATTAAATATTGCTCATCTTTTTTTTTTTTTTTTTTGGGACAATCTTTTAAAAGGATACACAATCCCACCTGCCAAAATTGTGTATCAGGTAATCCAAGGAAAGTCCCCTAGTGGCGATGAACCTAGGATGTCTGGATCTACAACTCATCCCAAGCTTCCAACCATTAGGCTGCACCCTGCCGGGTACTCATCAAACAGTTTTACCCTCCTGTGATCCAATCTCTTGCAAGTAATGTTCGGCTTCCAAGGCTGCCATGCAACCTGCATCATTAAAGAAACCAAGTAAACTAAATAGAGAAGACCTTAATACATATACTGTGAAGAAAGCATAACTTAAAGAGGAACAGGTCTTTTTATTTAAATTTAAAAAGATAAATTGTTCAACAAAACCCAAATATTGGTGACAGAAACAGGTTATCGTAAGTGGTAGATGCCATGACCAATGGTAACATGATTTCTAATTTTCCATTCAACTGTTCCAAAAATTGAGAATGAAACAGAAACCAGCAGCAGCCTTTCTATTCCCACCTCTCCCCCAAATCTTGGGACCAAAATGAACATTTCAGAAAGACATGTTTTCCCAATAGCAGAATCACTTAGATTGGAGTCAGTAAGCAACAACCTACAGTTATTTATATACCACTACCAATTATTTGTATTATCTCACTTCTTATAGTCAATTACAGAAACTGTCAAATTTTATGCATCCCAATGTAGCTAAATGATGAACACAGAACACTTTCCCCCATCAATGTAATTTTTTTTTTTTTTATTCTGTAAATCACATTTAAAAAGACAAAACAATCCAAGCCTAGTCAAGTATCTTGTGATAAGTCCAGTTTGTGAGATTAAAGTCATGCACAGGCTTAATTTACATTTGCGCAAAAATCATACATACATGTCACTCAATCTCAGGTCACCAAGCACTAAAAAAAGCCAGAGTCCAGCTCACCCTTGAAGTGAACAACCCATTTGATCTTATTTTAAGGGGTCAAAAATGGGTGGGCATAATCAAGTTTTAAAATTCACATTTATGAATACTCCATGTTCTTAAAAGCTAAGTTAGATCAGCTTGGGTTTACTCAAGAATGGGCTCAGCATCTCAAAAGAATGTGCTTGAATCAAGACTCCAACAGTCATCCAATTGCATAGAGAGATGGTGATCAAGCCATGTCAAACATATCATAAATGGATTACCTTCTCCGCAACCCTAGAGCACAAGTTTCATCATTTTGATAAAGAAGAACAAAAAAAGTACACAGTCACACAAGGTTAGACTAATTTTGTTTTTAAATCCACAAGCATAGAATGGTCAGGAAACATAACTTTTTAGAACCTTCTTAACTATATACCTGTTAGGAGGGAGTCAAAAAATAAATCTTATACTTTCCTTTTGATTATTATCAATTTCATCGGTAAAGGGCAACTACGTTCATTAATGTGTTGCACATGGAAAATACCATAATGCAACAAGCAAGTTAGAGACACTGGCAAATTTAGAAAGCATAAATATTCTCTGTTCTTGCAGTCAGATGCTTTATTATCAGGAGGGCAATTTGATCAAGAACAAAGAAACATGTGAACCAGCAACTCGCAGTTGAAATATGCTTCTAAGTAAGCAGTACAGAAGAGAAGTGAAGCAAGGAATTAAGTTTAGCATTATATCAATGAGATACAAATAATTTTGACCCAGCAAAAAACAGGAACAGAAACAAACACACCTTATTACCCACGCAAAACATTTAATCCCAAATAAAATGAAGAAAAGCAGTGCTGCAAACATAAAAATTCTAAAATCGAAATTTAAATGATGAAGGGGGGAGATAGAGGATATTGACAAACCAGTTCCGGCAGCAGTAACGGCCTGCCTATACTTCTTATCCTGAATGTGGAGACTGCGGTCTGCGAGAGTATTTTGCAGGATCATTGACAACACTTGAATGTCTTGGGTGGCTTTTTTTACTTATCTATTTTCAGTGGCTGTTGCTGGCTGGAAAAGCTTGCATAAACTACATGCAAGTAAGCTAAACTCTACTATTTTCAAGGAAGTGGGGATCTCTACTATTTTTGCAATCAGAACTGCTTAAGCAAAGAACTCAAAGAGATTTTTAAAACGAAATGCAACATACTATCTATATATTGCCATATTTAAATACGCATATTGTAAAAAAAGAATGTAATTATAAATACGAGATAGGTTCAAGTTACACCTGGTGTAACTCTTGTAAAGTTACACTTTTTTTACACCATAGATTTCTAAGAGATTTAACGGTTGAAAAGAACATCATTAAATATTATTACTTTTTACCTTATTAGTAGTATTACCAAATTAATACTAATATTCTCTCTCTTCTTATTTATTATTGCTTTCAAAATATCAATTTAATTTAGAATAATACATTAATACTATACATACATTGCAAATCATTGCATATTTTAATTTAAGAGAGCAAATAAGCTAAAAAAAATTTTAGCCCACGTTCAGATTCGTTAGCATTTTTTCATATCAATTAGAATAATACTTTTTTTTTTTGGATAATTACAATTTACCCACCTGTGGTTTGACCCGATTTCTATGTGCCTACCTGTGGTTCAAAGTTTGACACTTTGCCCACCTGTGCTTGTCACCGTTACCCAGCCGTAACCCACCTCTCCACTCTCCGTTACTCTAACACAAAAATAAGCAAAAAACTCTCACTCAGATCAAACACTCTCAAAACTCACTCTCACTCCCAAAAGTCCATTCGACTTGCTCACCAAAAATCACACACTATCACTCCCAAAAATCAGTCACTCACTCACTCCCATTGTGCATGCAAACCGAGCCAAGGAAGACAGCTTCTCTGTTCAGCTGTGGCAACAAGACTCACTTACTCCCATTGTGCAATGTGCTTCGCTGCACTTGAGGTTATTGGGATTTGATCGTGCATGTGAACCGAGCCGAGCCGAGGAAGATCAAGATTATTGCTTCTCTGTTCAGCCATTGCAGGTAGATCAAAACCCTTTTTGCTTTTTTAATCTTTGAAATCTAGGGTTCTAAATTGGGTTTTAAAATTTCTTCTTCCAAAGTGGGTTTCATTTAAAATTCTTTCTTCCAAATTCGGTTCCTGCTTAACCATGGAACTGATTGATTAATTAAGCAAAAACCCAAATTTGTTTATTCACATCATCGAAGAAATTTCCCAGTTGAAGAAATTTCCGAGCAAAAACCCCATTTAGATATATGGATGGCAGCCAAGAAAGTGTATTAAGAAAATTTGAAAGTAAGTTGACATGTGAAGGAAAGCAATTAGCATTAGAGAGAGAGTGTATCGATAAATTAACTTAACAAAACCATACATAGATTAAATGGGTCCCTCACATTTGCATTGTGGTCCATGGTCCCTCACATTTGCATTGTTCTCCACACACATACAGAGGTTGTATATAAACAACAAAAATCAAACAAGTTATAAAAATATAATCAAAGAAAGTGGCTTTATATAAACAAGAACTCAACAACTTCATATTGGCTGTATATAAACAACAACTCAACAACTTCATATTGTGATTAAATTAGCAACTAGTTACACAACTACTATTATAATCTTTCATGAAACAAAAGTAAGGAGAAAAAAACCCAATTCGAAGAAACATGGAATCAAGAATAGTTTAAGAAACTCAAATTCAAAGAAAGAATTTTAAATGAAACCCGAAAAAGATTTAAAAAACCCAATTTAGAACCCTAGATTTCAAAGATTAAAAAAGCAAAAGGGTTTTGATCTACCTGCAATGGCTGAACAGAGAAGCAATAATCTTATCTTCCCGGCTCCGGCTCCGGTCACATGCACGATCAAACCCAATAACCTCAAGTGCAGCGAAGCACATTGCACAATGGGAGTAAGTGAGTCTTGTTGCCACAGCTGAACAGAGAAGCTGTCTTCCTTGGCTCGGTTGAATGACAAACGATGGGAGTGAGTGAGTGAAGTTTTTGGAGAGTCTGGTTGGGAGTGAGAGTGAGTTTAGGAGTGATAATGTTTGATCTGAGTGAGAGTTTTTTGCTTATTTGTGTTAGAGTAACGGAGAGTGGAGAGGTGGGTTACGGCTGGGTAACGGTGACAAGCACAGGTGGGCAAAGTGTCAAACTTTGAACCACAGGTAGGCACATAGAAATCGGGTCAAACCACAGGTGGGTAAATTGTAATTATCCCTTTTTTTTTTTTTGCTTAGTAAAATAAAACTACTCTTAATTAATTAACCCTGTTAGGTGGCACTTTCATCACCATTACCATAACAATTTACTTTATATGGAGGAACAAAGCATAAGCATCGATAATAATTCAATCCCTTGTCCACACTTCCTGATTTCTGTGACATTTTTTATTTTATTTTTTATGGGATGATTTCTGTGACATTGCATTTTCAAATCCAATTATTCAATTTACAGTTTAGTTTAAACCTTACTAATACAAGAAGAAAGAGTTCAAAGGAGTTGCGATTTATATGATTTCATAATTTACTTTCAGCTTCAACACATAATTGTGAAAAATTATTTTCTCTGCTCATCATGCTTTGTTCCTCCATATAAAGTAAATTGTTAATGTAATGGTGATGAAAGCGCCACCTAACAAGGTTATTTAAATAATTAATTAACAGTAGTTTTATTTTATTGAGCAAAAAAAAAAAAAAGTATTATTCTAATTTATATGAAAAAAATTTGTCCGCTAAGGGATCTGAACGTGTGTCCTTTGTGTATTTTTTAGCTTATTTGGTCTCTTAGATTAAAGTGTATGTATAGTATTATTCTAAATTAAATTGATATTTTGAAAGCAATAATAGATAAGGAGAGAGAGAGAGAGAGAGAGAGAGAGAGAGAGAGAACGTTAGTATTAATTAGGTAATACTATTAATAAGGTAAAAAGTAATAACATTTAATGATGTTCTTTTCAACCGTTAGATCTCTTAGAAATCTATGGTGTTAAAAAGGTGTAACTTTATAAGAGTTATACCGGGTGTAACTTGAACTTATCTCTATAAATACAATCTAATATTTCTAATAAAAAAAATCACATATATATATTAAATATAAATAAATAGATATTATTAAAAAAACTATTTAATTAATATTTCAATTTTAATTTCATTTGAAAATATAAGAACTATATTTGGCCTTAATGTTATACTTAAATCAATTATTCTTGAGAACACACTCAATTTCATAATATGTTGATAATATGTTTGTATAAGCAAGTAGTGAACACTAAACCCTGGTTTACATAAACCCACCATTATTGGTTGATCGTAAAGTTGCGTATGAGAAAAAGTGTTTCCATAATATTCTTTCACACTTGAATAGACTGCTATTATTATTATTATTATCATCATGAAGGCTGCTTTCCACCACATCACTTATTCTCGTAAAGGTCGCACTGAGTGCTTGAATTCAGGAGCTGCTTTTGGACTTGGCACTTCTGCTTCTTCGGCAGATGCCAACTCTAATAATGCCATAGGTAGTACAACTTCAAGCTTGTTTGGTTCTTGGCAGCCCTCAATGTCTCCAATATTTGGTCCAAGCTCGACATTCAATTCTTCATCTTCATCAATTGGGTCGTCCGTTGCAGCATCTACTGCTTCTGTTGCTGCTACAACATCACCCTCAACTGGGTTTTCCTTCCCAATGTTCCCATCATCATCTACAACTTCTGTTCCTACCATTACACCGG
>NW_027069703.1:0-38300 GCF_002906115.3 Quercus suber | reverse complement strand
AGCCGTAACCCACCTCTCCACTCTCCGTTACTCTAACACAAAAATAAGCAAAAAACTCACTCCCACTCAGATCAAACACTCTCAAAACTCACTCTCACTCCCAAAAGTCCATTCGACTTGCTCACCAAAAATCACACACTATCACTCCCAAAAATCAGTCACTCACTCACTCCCATTGTGCATGCAAACCGAGCCAAGGAAGACAGCTTCTCTGTTCAGCTGTGGCAACAAGACTCACTTACTCCCATTGTGCAATGTGCTTCGCTGCACTTGAGGTTACTGGGATTTGATCGTGCATGTGAACCGAGCCGAGCCGAGGAAGATCAAGATTATTGCTTCTCTGTTCAGCCATTGCAGGTAGATCAAAACCCTTTTTGCTTTTTTAATCTTTGAAATCTAGGGTTCTAAATTGGGTTTTAAAATTTCTTCTTCCAAAGTGGGTTTCATTTAAAATTCTTTCTTCCAAATTCGGTTCCTGCTTAACCATGGAACTGATTGATTAATTAAGCAAAAACCCAAATTTGTTTATTCACATCATCGAAGAAATTTCCCAGTTGAAGAAATTTCCGAGCAAAAACCCAAATTTTTTTCTACAATTGCTCCTCATTTTTACAGTTGAAGAAACTTTGTTTTTGGACTCTGTTAATATGACACTTGATTTATTTTTTTTTTGATAAGTGACACTTGATATATTGCTTGAGGCCAAGTTGCCACATAGAATTGAAGATTCTGAAATGGCCAGCTGTGTGTGTGTTTTTTCGATTTTGGTATGTGTTTGAAGGACTTTAGATAATATGGCTTGAAATTAAATTGTGAGCACTGAATTAGATTGTGAGCAGTGAATTAGATTTTGGTATGTGTTTTGAAGGACTTTAGATAATATTTATGTAGAATTAGATTGTGAGCACTGATACATTAAGCTTGAAATTAAGCTTCAAATTGTATATGCTATAGGGCCATTAATATAGGCCCTATAGCAATTAATATGCACTGATGCAAACTGATATATGCTATATGCATCAGTGCATCAGTACTTGGCTGCACATATTAGTTTGAAGTACTGATGCACTGATGCAAACTGATATATTTGCATCAGTGCATCAGTACTTGGCTGCACATATTAGTTTGAAGTACTGATGCACTGATGCAAATTGATATATGCTATATGCATCAGTGCATCAGTACTTGGCTGCACATATTAGTTTCAAGTACTGATGCATTGATGCAAACTGATATATTTGCATCAGTGCATCAGTACTTGGCTGCACAAATTAGTTTCAAGTACTGATGCACTGATGCAAACTGATCTCATCAGATCTGTGACACTTATTTGTTTCGTTGTAACTTTACTGTGTGGGTGGGTCTGTGAGTTAAACATGTGTTTGCAATATTTGCAATAAAAGCCACATCAAATATCATTCGATTCTCATCTGAAGAAAATGATCAAGCCTCATATGTTGACACTTAGTTTCAAGTACAGATTTATAAATACATGTTGCAAGCCCATCTCATACTTTATTCTGTTGTGTTTTATATGCAGATGGCTGACTTGGCATTCAATTTTGAGATTCATCATGGTGGGCAATTTGTGTGGAACCCGGATTTGGTATATTTAGGAGGTAGTACTTCATTGGTTGATAATGTTGACCCAGATAGACTTAGTTATTTTGAAATACAAGGTATTTGTTCTGATGTGGGGGCAATTAGTACAAGTAGATATCATTATCTTATTCCTGGAGGTAATTTGGAGCAAGGGTTAAGGCTTATAGATGAGATGATGATGTAGTTTATATGTGTGAGATTCATGCTGCGTGGCCTACAAATAAGATAACATTATATGTTGAGCCTGGTGAGGAGCCACTTGCAGTTGAACAACCATTTGGTAATGAGGAAGTAGCAAATGATGATGATGTGCATGAGGTGGGTCAGAATGATGATGATGATGTGGTGGTGTTGAATGAGGGAGGTAATGTGGATGCTGAAGGAGGTCAGAGTGATGATGATTGGTTAGAGGAAGGGTTTGAGGGGCCAGATTTTAATGATGATGTATTTGGGAATGTAGATGATGGGCCATCTACACATGCAGCCCCAGAAGGAGATGATGGCCATCTACACATGCAGCCCCACATAGGACTACTGCAGCTGACAATGACCCACCTCTTGAAGAGGGTGAATGGATTGACCCACCTCTTGAAGATGACATGGAAAGTATAGTGGGGTCTGATGATGATCAGCCAGCAACAGCTACTGCTGCAAAAGAACCTGAGTTTAATGTCCAAACTGACATGAGAAAACCAGAGTTAAAGAAAGGAATGAAGTTTCCAAACTCTAAGGTCTTTAGGGAGGCATTGAGGGAATATGCTATAAAGAAGCCAGTAGATATCAAGTTCAAGCTGAATGAGAAGAAGAAGATTTCAGTTTATTGCATAAATGAATGTGGATGGAGGTGTTATGCATCTCAACTACCTGAGGAGTTGACATTCCAAATAAAAACATTCAATCCAGAGTGCACCTGCCCTAGATCCTTCAAACACAGCCAAGTGACTTCAAGTTATGTTGCAAAGAAGTTTATGCAGGAGTTTGACAAAAACCCCAATTGGAAAGTGGGTGCTGTTCAACATCATGTGAAGCAAGCACTTGAAATTGACATATCTGACAGTCAAGTGTATAGGGCAAAAAGGAAAGCTACTGACTTGCTTACTGGGGATGAACAATTGCAATATGGGAAGCTTAGGGATTATGCAGAGATGATAAGATTGACTGATAAAGGAAGTAGGGTTATTTTGCAAACTGAAATGGAAGATGAAAATGCACAGCCCAAATTTAAGAGAATATATATCAGGTATAATGCACAAAAACTTGGGTTTTTGGAGGTTGTAGACCAATCATTGGTTTAGATGAGTGCCACCTGAAAGGGAGATTTGGGGGCAAATACTTTCTGCCATAGCTAGAGATGCAAATGATAATATTTCCCAGTTGCATTTGCTGTTGTTGAGCAAGAGAACAAAGATTCATGGGTATGGTTTCTACAGCAATTTTCAGATGACATTGGGAATCCAGAGCAACTTAATCTGGTCTTCATCACTGATAGGCAGAAGGTATGACCTACAATTGTACTAACATATTTAACCCACATATTTAAAGTTCAATAATACATACTTCAGTTTAGTTCAACATGTTTAACCAACATATTTACTTGATTTTTTTTGTATATGAATTAGGGCCTTATACCTGCAATTGAGATGCTGTTCCCAACTTGTGAGCATAGGTATTGTGTGAAGCATATCTATAATAATTTCAAAATAGATCATAAGGGCTTGGAGTTGAAGGATGCACTGTGGAGATGTGCTGGAGCCACAACAATTAGGGAGTTTGAGAGAAGAATGCAGGAAATGAAGGATTTGGATGTCAAGGCATGGGAGTATCTTGTTGACATCAACCCTGCACAATGGTCTAAGTCTCACTTTAGTAGTAGAGCTTTGTGTGACTGTTTAGCTAATAACTTTAGTGAGTCTTTTAATGCCATGATATTAGAAGCTAGGGATAACCCAATTTTATCAATGTTGGAGTGGATCAGAGTTAGGCTCATGACCAAACAATACAAAAAGATGAAAGGTATATCAAAATACACGGGAAAGGTTTGTCCTAATATTCAAGACAAATTAGAGAAGTTAAAACATGAATCCATACCTTTCAGTGCTACTCCAGCTGGCAGCTTCATGTATGAGGTTGATAATGGTCATGAGAGACATGTGGTTGATTTGGCTAAGAAAGCATGCAGCTGTAGGATTTGGGATTTGACAGGACTTCCTTGCAAACATGGGATCTCTGCTATTGTTAAGAACCTGGAGAGAGTGGAGGACTATGTGCATCCTTGTTACTTGAAAGAGACATTTGCTGAAATTTACAAAGAGATAATACAGCCAATGCCTGGCCAATCTGAGTGGGTTGAGACTAACCTACCTGCTCCTGTTGCTCCTCATGTGTATAAACCACCTGGCAGACCACCAAAGCAAAGAAAAAGAGATCCTGAAGAGCCAAGGAACCCTCATAGGGTTTCTAGGCTGAACAAGATAATCAAGTGTGGGAAGTGCAAGAAAGAAGAACACATAATTGTGAAAAATTATTTTCTCTGCTCATCATGCTTTGTTCCTCCATATAAAGTAAATTGTTAATGTAATGGTGATGAAAGCGCCACCTAACAAGGTTATTTAAATAATTAATTAACAGTAGTTTTATTTTATTGAGCAAAAAAAAAAAAAAGTATTATTCTAATTTATATGAAAAAAATTTGTCCGCTAAGGGATCTGAACGTGTGTCCTTTGTGTATTTTTTAGCTTATTTGGTCTCTTAGATTAAAGTGTATGTATAGTATTATTCTAAATTAAATTGATATTTTGAAAGCAATAATAGATAAGGAGAGAGAGAGAGAGAGAGAGAGAGAGAGAGAGAACGTTAGTATTAATTAGGTAATACTATTAATAAGGTAAAAAGTAATAACATTTAATGATGTTCTTTTCAACCGTTAGATCTCTTAGAAATCTATGGTGTTAAAAAGGTGTAACTTTATAAGAGTTATACCGGGTGTAACTTGAACTTATCTCTATAAATACAATCTAATATTTCTAATAAAAAAAATCACATATATATATTAAATATAAATAAATAGATATTATTAAAAAAACTATTTAATTAATATTTCAATTTTAATTTCATTTGAAAATATAAGAACTATATTTGGCCTTAATGTTATACTTAAATCAATTATTCTTGAGAACACACTCAATTTCATAATATGTTGATAATATGTTTGTATAAGCAAGTAGTGAACACTAAACCCTGGTTTACATAAACCCACCATTATTGGTTGATCGTAAAGTTGCGTATGAGAAAAAGTGTTTCCATAATATTCTTTCACACTTGAATAGACTGCTATTATTATTATTATTATCATCATGAAGGCTGCTTTCCACCACATCACTTATTCTCGTAAAGGTCGCACTGAGTGCTTGAATTCAGGAGCTGCTTTTGGACTTGGCACTTCTGCTTCTTCGGCAGATGCCAACTCTAATAATGCCATAGGTAGTACAACTTCAAGCTTGTTTGGTTCTTGGCAGCCCTCAATGTCTCCAATATTTGGTCCAAGCTCGACATTCAATTCTTCATCTTCATCAATTGGGTCGTCCGTTGCAGCATCTACTGCTTCTGTTGCTGCTACAACATCACCCTCAACTGGGTTTTCCTTCCCAATGTTCCCATCATCATCTACAACTTCTGTTCCTACCATTACACCGGTTGTTGGGTTACACGTGTGAGTGAAGTCCCACATTGAATAAAGATAAGAAGAATAAGTGGTTAATATAACATAATTGAGCACATACCCATTGGGCTTAGGCCTTTTGGGTTAAAGTGTGTCTCTATATGTTATATTAATTACTCAAGGAAGCTCCCCAAGGTGTTTATCTCCCCGACAAGTGGTATCAGAGCTCATGGTGGTGTGCGGCGAAGGTGGTGAGGTGTTCATGGTCCCTACCCAGCAGGGACAGAAAAAGCCTTAATGGCCCACACACAAAAATCCCGGAGAAAAGAAAAGCCCAACAAAGGTATATTGCAAATGGTGCTAAACAATGATGACGTGCGAGGTTCCCATGGACATGGACGTGCGGAGTTCCCATGGATGTGCGTGCAGGGTTGACACGTGGTTCTCATGGATGGCGTACGAGAGACTCATGGATGACGCATTGATGAAGTGAAAAGCCCATTAGTCAAGGGGAGTGAGTAGGACTTGTTCAAAGCTCACAGAGAGGCAGAGACTCACGTGGTGCTAAATAATGGTATGGTGCAAGGTTCCCATGGACATGAACATGCGGGGTTCCCATGGATGTGCGTGCAGGATTGACACGTGGTTCCCATGGATGACGTATGAGAGACTCATGGATGACGCATTGATGAAGTAAAAAGCCCATTAGTCAAGGGGGAGTGAGTAGGACTTGTTCAAAGCTCACAGAGAGGCAGAGACTCACGTGGTGCTAAATAATGGTATGGTGCAAGGTTCCCATGGACATGAACGTGCGGGGTTCCCATGGATGTGCGTGTGAGTGAAGTCCCACATTGAATAAAGATAAGAAGAATAAGTGGTTAATATAACATAATTGAGCACATACCCATTGGGCTTAGGCCTTTTGGGTTAAAGTGTGTCTCTATATGTTATATTAATTACTTAAGGAAGCTCCCTAAGGTGTTTATCTCCCCGACACCGGCCTCATCAGCGTTTTCTTTTGCAGCATCTACATCTTCTGTTGCTGCTTCTACAACATCCTCAACTGGATTTCCCTTTGCGGCATCTGGTGCATCTCCCTCAACTGGGTTTCCATTTGTGGCATCTACAGCTTCTGCTGCTGCTCCTAGCAGCGCAGCTGTTGCATTTGGATCATCCATTGTTGCATCATCTGGTCTCACTTTCTCATTTACTTTGGCCATGACTACTCCCACATCACAGCCTGTATTTGGTAACCCTAACCCCTTCACAATTAATCCATCTTCCTTGGGAAATAATGATCAAATGAATATGGAAGACAGCATGGCAGAGGATACCATTCAAGCTTCCATGCCCACAGTTCCAGTATTTAGCCAATCTCCTGTCACACCTCAGTCTGGCTTTGGGTCAACTCCATCAGCAGGAAGTCCCTTTCAATTTGGAGCCCCACAGAATTCAGCCACCCCACAGAACCAATCTCCATTTCAGGCTTCAAATAGTTTAGGAGGGAGCAGCTTCTCACTGGGTGCTGGTGCTGGTGTGATATGGCTAATCGAAAAATTGTCAGAGTTAGTCGCAACAAGACGCGGAGAAAGTAAATATACCAATCATTATATCAACCATTTCGGACAAATTGGGATCGTTGTCAGAGGCGACAGTTGCAATTGATGGATAAATAATTATAATGGTTAGATATCAATAGCCGTAGATTGCTGTATCTGTTGGTCACCTGGAATTGATTGGTGCTGACAAAGGTGAATGAAGCTTGTTAGGGCTCAAAATCCAATGATTCTCATTCTCATTTACATTTTTTTTCGTGTCTTCTATGGTTGCAGTGCGGTCATAAGTTTTGACAGTTTTGTATCAGTCTGTAGCAAATCTAAAGAACATTTGTGCTGTACTAGTAGTAGTCGTTCATAGAATTTGAGGTTGGGCAACTGTGCCAGTGATGGTGTTATGTGTACTGTTATTTTGTAACATAAAAAGAAAAGGGCATGAATCAGTTTAAGGAAAGAAAGTTGCTCTCGATTAAGAAAGTTCAAGAATTTTCTGTGCTTTTTGAGCTTGACAAATGTATCCCGGCTCGACATGTGAAGCCTTTGTGTTCATAATCTCTGCTGGAAGCCTGCAAGGATTGGTGTTGGTAGGCAGAAAATAATGTTGGTTAGTGTATATATGTGTCTTTAAGGAATAATGAGAGTTATAATAGCTTGTACTTTAAAAGGGAACTGCACAAACGGAATGATCGTTCTAAAATGCTCTTCGTGGCAGGGAACGGCGGATTAAATTTGGAAAAAAGATGTGCTCAATTCAACTATAGAGAGAATATTTGGGTTTTTATTTTTTGGTAGAAGGATGTAAGGAAAAAAAAAAAAAAGTAAAAAATTAAATGCAATACATTAAAGGTCCGTTTGGATACAGTTAAAAACTGAAAATACTGTAGCAAAATAATTTTTAAACGTGTGAATAGTATTGTAAGACATATTTTTAATGAAAAAGTTATGAAAAGTAAAAGTTGTGGGTCCGTAAACAATGCACGGATGTACTGTTGATTGACAAGAGTCAGCGCGATTACTGTTTATTGAACAGTAGCTGCACAGTAACTGCGTTACTCCCTCACACGCCTGAAAAAAAGAAAAAAAAGAAAAAGAGAGGTCCAAACGCAGAACAAAAACACAAACGCCATTTTCAGTAGAATCCAAACGATCAGAATCCAAACGATCTCTCAGTCCTTTTTTACTGTTCATTACTGTTGCGGCTACTGTTTATTGAACAGTAGCTGCAACATTTGACTTTTCCACACAAATTTTACTATTTATGGATTCACAAATTTCACTTTTCAACAACTTTTTCATTAAAAATGGGTCTCACGGTACTATTTNTATTACATAATAAAGGAAATTATGTCTTTATGGATTTACACAGGTGTCTTACTTTTGATGGATTTACAGCAAAATTATGTCCACAATCTTTATATGCAAAATTATATGCACAATCTTTATGTGCACAATTATGTGCAGAGTCTTTGAGCTTTGTCTTTGAGCTTAACATGAGTGATTTTTAATGTGCACAATATTTATATCACTGGGCAATTTATGTGCACAATTTTTATGACACAGGTATATGACACAGCAGAGTTATTTATATAGGCCAAAACAAAGGGATTCTCAACTCCTTTTATATTATTGCACAATGTTTCCAACACAAAGTAAAATGTGAATTGACAAACCAAATGAGAATGCTTTATGGTAGGTTATTAATCATTGGCAAGTTCCAAGTTCTATTCCCATTATTAACATTTCCACATAACACTTTGTGCCAATATATATCAATCACAAAATGAAGTAAACAAAAAAATTATACTAAAGAATATTTGCACAAAAAATACTTTCCATTTCAGGTGATAAATACAATAACATTTTAACATCCCAATCACATTTCAACATCCCCATTTCAAGAGATAGATACAATAACAATTCAATTACCTAATCATGGTAGATTAAGGTTCCTCAACCTTACATTGTTGTTCATTGAGGCAAAACACAACAATAACATTACAAAAAGGAAAAATAACCATGACAAAACTAGTGCAACCTTGTACAATCTCTCACTCTCTTTAACCCTCTTAAGTTTCTCCCTAGCTTCTACATAAAGCTCATGAGTTTCTCTTTTCCTTCGGTTAGATCTTTCTTCCATTTGCCTAGTTGTCATTTCTCTCTGATTTGCAAGCTGCAGGTCATTCTCAAGCATACTTATCCTTTCACGGTCACTCTTATAAGTTTCGTTATCCACCCACTGAAAGAAGCCACATTTGGGACCAACCTAATCATTACAATTATAACAATTAATTCCACAGTTCACAATAAATCACAATTAATAATTCAATTCAATTCAAATACAACAATGTAATTGTTTCTTACATTAAATTGACTACAACCGAGGAATCTTCTTCCATAGTTACCAGCTTTTCGACTTGTTCGTAGGGCACAATGCTCAATGGTACATAAATGACCATCTTCAGCACGGTAGAAACCACTAGTTGTAGAGCCATTGCCAGTTGATGAAGACATAGCAAAAATTTGTTACAAGCTTATAGACTAACGAATCTGTTACAAGAGGCATAATTCAAATTTTCAGCATTACATTATCCTTTTGCAAAGACTCAACCATTACATTACAATTATGTTACAACGAATTTTTGTTCAGTCAAAATACTGGTAGACATGAATATGAGATCTTTCATATTAGAAATTTTTTATTGTGCAAGGCTCACAACTAAGGCAGAGACAATCAACATAAATAGACATTTAACTTCATAATGATATATGGCTGTACATTTAACTTCAAGGGTCATTTAAATTGCATCTAGAGAAGCTGTACATGCATATGCAATAAGCATTAGATATATGGCTGGCAGCCAAGAAAGTGTATTAGAAAATTTGAAAGTAGTTGACATGTGAAGGAAAGCAATTAGCATGAGAGAGATGTATCGATAAATTAACTTAACAAAACCATACATAGATTAAATGGGTCCCTCACATTTGCATTGTGGTCCATGGTCCCTCACATTTGCATTGTTCTCCACACACATACAGAGGTTGTATATAAACAACAAAAATCAAACAAGTTATAAAAATATAATCAAAGAAAGTGGCTTTATATAAACAAGAACTCAACAACTTCATATTGGCTGTATATAAACAACAACTCAACAACTTCATATTGTGATTAAATTAGCAACTAGTTACACAACTACTATTATAATCTTTCATGAAACAAAAGTAAGGAGAAAAAAACCCAATTCGAAGAAACATGGAATCAAGAATAGTTTAAGAAACTCAAATTCAAAGAAAGAATAAAAAACCCGAAAAAGCATTAAAAAACCCAATTTCAAACCCTAGGTTTCAAAAATTAAAAACTAAAGAGGGTTTTGATCTACCTGCTGATGCTGAACAGAGGACCATGCAAGCTCAAAACCCAAGTTCAATAACCCACGGTGGCACCCAAGCGCATGCACGATCAAAACCCACCCACGATCAAAACCCAGTTCCATTGGAAAGTTTGCGAATCGAAGCCCATTGCTGAACAGAGGAGGAGCAACTGTTAGTAACTTCCTTCCTCGGCTTGGATATGAAATTAAGAGTTTCAAACGATGCTTGTTGTAGGAGTGAGTAAGTTTTGAGAGTTTTGGGAGTGAGAGTGAGTTCTAGGAGTGATAACTAGTTTGATCCGTTTTGGAATGTTTTTTTTACTTATTTGGTGTTAGAGTAACGGAGAGTGGAGAGGTGGGTTACGGCTGGGTAACGGTGACAAGCACAGGTGGGCAAAGTGTCAAACTTTGAACCACAGGTAGGCACATAGAAATCGGGTCAAACCACAGGTGGGTAAATTGTAATTATCCCTTTTTTTTTTTTTTGCTTAGTAAAATAAAACTACTCTTAATTAATTAACCCTGTTAGGTGGCACTTTCATCACCATTACCATAACAATTTACTTTATATGGAGGAACAAAGCATAAGCATCGATAATAATTCAATCCCTTGTCCACACTTCCTGATTTCTGTGACATTTTTTATTTTATTTTTTATGGGATGATTTCTGTGACATTGCATTTTCAAATCCAATTATTCAATTTACAGTTTAGTTTAAACCTTACTAATACAAGAAGAAAGAGTTCAAAGGAGTTGCGATTTATATGATTTCATAATTTACTTTCAGCTTCAACACATAATTGTGAAAAATTATTTTCTCTGCTCATCATGCTTTGTTCCTCCATATAAAGTAAATTGTTAATGTAATGGTGATGAAAGCGCCACCTAACAAGGTTATTTAAATAATTAATTAACAGTAGTTTTATTTTATTGAGCAAAAAAAAAAAAAGTATTATTCTAATTTATATGAAAAAAATTTGTCCGCTAAGGGATCTGAACGTGTGTCCTTTGTGTATTTTTTAGCTTATTTGGTCTCTTAGATTAAAGTGTATGTATAGTATTATTCTAAATTAAATTGATATTTTGAAAGCAATAATAGATAAGGAGAGAGAGAGAGAGAGAGAGAGAGAGAGAGAGAACGTTAGTATTAATTAGGTAATACTATTAATAAGGTAAAAAGTAATAACATTTAATGATGTTCTTTTCAACCGTTAGATCTCTTAGAAATCTATGGTGTTAAAAAGGTGTAACTTTATAAGAGTTATACCGGGTGTAACTTGAACTTATCTCTATAAATACAATCTAATATTTCTAATAAAAAAATCACATATATATATTAAATATAAATAAATAGATATTATTAAAAAAACTATTTAATTAATATTTCAATTTTAATTTCATTTGAAAATATAAGAACTATATTTGGCCTTAATGTTATACTTAAATCAATTATTCTTGAGAACACACTCAATTTCATAATATGTTGATAATATGTTTGTATAAGCAAGTAGTGAACACTAAACCCTGGTTTACATAAACCCACCATTATTGGTTGATCGTAAAGTTGCGTATGAGAAAAAGTGTTTCCATAATATTCTTTCACACTTGAATAGACTGCTATTATTATTATTATTATCATCATGAAGGCTGCTTTCCACCACATCACTTATTCTCGTAAAGGTCGCACTGAGTGCTTGAATTCAGGAGCTGCTTTTGGACTTGGCACTTCTGCTTCTTCGGCAGATGCCAACTCTAATAATGCCATAGGTAGTACAACTTCAAGCTTGTTTGGTTCTTGGCAGCCCTCAATGTCTCCAATATTTGGTCCAAGCTCGACATTCAATTCTTCATCTTCATCAATTGGGTCGTCCGTTGCAGCATCTACTGCTTCTGTTGCTGCTACAACATCACCCTCAACTGGGTTTTCCTTCCCAATGTTCCCATCATCATCTACAACTTCTGTTCCTACCATTACACCGGTTGTTGGGTTACACGTGTGAGTGAAGTCCCACATTGAATAAAGATAAGAAGAATAAGTGGTTAATATAACATAATTGAGCACATACCCATTGGGCTTAGGCCTTTTGGGTTAAAGTGTGTCTCTATATGTTATATTAATTACTCAAGGAAGCTCCCCAAGGTGTT
Source organism: Quercus suber (assembly GCF_002906115.3). Taxonomy (NCBI): domain Eukaryota; kingdom Viridiplantae; phylum Streptophyta; class Magnoliopsida; order Fagales; family Fagaceae; genus Quercus; species Quercus suber. The sequence continues at coordinate 25,967 of NW_027069703.1, read as the reverse complement.
TATCTCCCCGACAAGTGGTATCAGAGCTCATGGTGGTGTGCGGCGAAGGTGGTGAGGTGTTCATGGTCCCTACCCAGCAGGGACAGAAAAAGCCTTAATGGCCCACACACAAAAATCCCGGAGAAAAGAAAAGCCCAACAAAGGTATATTGCAAATGGTGCTAAACAATGATGACGTGCGAGGTTCCCATGGACATGGACGTGCGGAGTTCCCATGGATGTGCGTGCAGGGTTGACACGTGGTTCTCATGGATGGCGTACGAGAGACTCATGGATGACGCATTGATGAAGTGAAAAGCCCATTAGTCAAGGGGAGTGAGTAGGACTTGTTCAAAGCTCACAGAGAGGCAGAGACTCACGTGGTGCTAAATAATGGTATGGTGCAAGGTTCCCATGGACATGAACATGCGGGGTTCCCATGGATGTGCGTGCAGGATTGACACGTGGTTCCCATGGATGACGTATGAGAGACTCATGGATGACGCATTGATGAAGTAAAAAGCCCATTAGTCAAGGGGGAGTGAGTAGGACTTGTTCAAAGCTCACAGAGAGGCAGAGACTCACGTGGTGCTAAATAATGGTATGGTGCAAGGTTCCCATGGACATGAACGTGCGGGGTTCCCATGGATGTGCGTGTGAGTGAAGTCCCACATTGAATAAAGATAAGAAGAATAAGTGGTTAATATAACATAATTGAGCACATACCCATTGGGCTTAGGCCTTTTGGGTTAAAGTGTGTCTCTATATGTTATATTAATTACTTAAGGAAGCTCCCTAAGGTGTTTATCTCCCCGACACCGGCCTCATCAGCGTTTTCTTTTGCAGCATCTACATCTTCTGTTGCTGCTTCTACAACATCCTCAACTGGATTTCCCTTTGCGGCATCTGGTGCATCTCCCTCAACTGGGTTTCCATTTGTGGCATCTACAGCTTCTGCTGCTGCTCCTAGCAGCGCAGCTGTTGCATTTGGATCATCCATTGTTGCATCATCTGGTCTCACTTTCTCATTTACTTTGGCCATGACTACTCCCACATCACAGCCTGTATTTGGTAACCCTAACCCCTTCACAATTAATCCATCTTCCTTGGGAAATAATGATCAAATGAATATGGAAGACAGCATGGCAGAGGATACCATTCAAGCTTCCATGCCCACAGTTCCAGTATTTAGCCAATCTCCTGTCACACCTCAGTCTGGCTTTGGGTCAACTCCATCAGCAGGAAGTCCCTTTCAATTTGGAGCCCCACAGAATTCAGCCACCCCACAGAACCAATCTCCATTTCAGGCTTCAAATAGTTTAGGAGGGAGCAGCTTCTCACTGCTGGTGCTGGTGCTGGTGATATGGCTAATCGAAAAATTGTCAGAGTTAGTCGCAACAAGACGCGGAGAAAGTAAATATACCAATCATTATATCAACCATTTCGGACAAATTGGGATCGTTGTCAGAGGCGACAGTTGCAATTGATGGATAAATAATTATAATGGTTAGATATCAATAGCCGTAGATTGCTGTATCTGTTGGTCACCTGGAATTGATTGGTGCTGACAAAGGTGAATGAAGCTTGTTAGGGCTCAAAATCCAATGATTCTCATTCTCATTTACATTTTTTTTCGTGTCTTCTATGGTTGCAGTGCGGTCATAAGTTTTGACAGTTTTGTATCAGTCTGTAGCAAATCTAAAGAACATTTGTGCTGTACTAGTAGTAGTCGTTCATAGAATTTGAGGTTGGGCAACTGTGCCAGTGATGGTGTTATGTGTACTGTTATTTTGTAACATAAAAAGAAAAGGGCATGAATCAGTTTAAGGAAAGAAAGTTGCTCTCGATTAAGAAAGTTCAAGAATTTTCTGTGCTTTTTGAGCTTGACAAATGTATCCCGGCTCGACATGTGAAGCCTTTGTGTTCATAATCTCTGCTGGAAGCCTGCAAGGATTGGTGTTGGTAGGCAGAAAATAATGTTGGTTAGTGTATATATGTGTCTTTAAGGAATAATGGGAGTTATAATAGCTTGTACTTTAAAAGGGAACTGCACAAACGGAATGATCGTTCTAAAATGCTCTTCGTGGCAGGGAACGGCGGATTAAATTTGGAAAAAAGATGTGCTCAATTCAACTATAGAGAGAATATTTGGGTTTTTATTTTTTGGTAGAAGGATGTAAGGAAAAAAAAAAAAAAGTAAAAAATTAAATGCAATACATTAAAGGTCCGTTTGGATACAGTTAAAAACTGAAAATACTGTAGCAAAATAATTTTTAAACGTGTGAATAGTATTGTAAGACATATTTTTAATGAAAAAGTTATGAAAAGTAAAAGTTGTGGGTCCGTAAACAATGCACGGATGTACTGTTGATTGACAAGAGTCAGCGCGATTACTGTTTATTGAACAGTAGCTGCACAGTAACTGCGTTACTCCCTCACACGCCTGAAAAAAAGAAAAAAAAGAAAAAGAGAGGTCCAAACGCAGAACAAAAACACAAACGCCATTTTCAGTAGAATCCAAACGATCAGAATCCAAACGATCTCTCAGTCCTTTTTTACTGTTCATTACTGTTGCGGCTACTGTTTATTGAACAGTAGCTGCAACATTTGACTTTTCCACACAAATTTTACTATTTATGGATTCACAAATTTCACTTTTCAACAACTTTTTCATTAAAAATGGGTCTCACGGTACTATTTACACATTTAAAAAAACTCTATATATTCCACTTTTTTGGATGTGTAAAATTATAGACTATTATTCCATAATGATAGTGGCTAATTAATTTTATATATATATTTTAGTGATCTCATTTGTAACGTTTCTTACCATTATCATATATTTACTAACTAATGATTTGCATAACAAAGACGATAAATGAGAGGTAGTATTGTTCATTAGATTTTTGAAAGTAATAGTGTATGAAAATTATATATATATATATATTATAAATAAGGATAAACAAGATGTCAAAAAATGGATTTTTAAATTTTGAAATTTTATTTTTTATGTAATTTCTACTACTATCAGAGAACATATCTCTTTTTTAGTTATGATTAATATGTTTTCTATAGTTAGACTTTGATTAGTTTTAAATTTAAATTTAGTACAATGATTGTATTTAATTGTTGATTGTTGATTTAATTTTTTAAGTGAATTTAACGGTTTATGTTCCTAGACTGTAAAGTTTTTAATGTTCTCTACACGGTAATTTCTATTTTATTTTTTACTTCTCTTTACAACCTTTTTGTTTTCCAATCAACAATTACTAATTGATGTTTGGTTTTTTTTTTTTTTTTTCTTTATTTACTCTTTATTACTTTGTATTGATTTTTTTTCTATACCATCTCTCTCTCTCTCTCTCTCCATTGGCAATCTATTGTTTTCCAAAATTTGATGATGATTCTATGACATTAAATATGCATTATTAGTTTTTTTATTTTTTTATTTTTTATTTTTTATTTTTTAAATTTAGTGTTTCTAACTTGATTTGTTTTGTATTTTCATTCTTCCTTTGATGCATTGGGTGTGAGAATGAGTGTTTCCCTAGCATTACTCCACTTAATGTGGATAATTTTATTTATTTAATTTAGGCAAAATATTATATTTAAAATTTTTTAAAATGAAAAATGAGTGGAAATATAAATAATTTAATGATATATATGGGGGATGTGACTAAATTTAAATGTTCAATAAAATGATATGAGAAAAAAATAAAAATAAAATACATAACAATAAACACTAACTTATCCAAATAATTCTATGTAATATAATAATAGCACATTCTTATATACTATTTTTAATTATTTATAATGTGATATGATAATATTTAACAACCAAATTCATAAAAAAAATAAAAATAAAAACTTAAAACACAAAACTAAATCCCATCAACCAAAATAGAGTTCTAAAGAATACAAAACTTTATCAAGCTAAAATAGAGATGCAAGAAAAATAAAAATAAAAATCCACCAAAAAATTGAGGAAGAAAGAGTGGGAAATACCCACTTTTTTTGTGAGAGAAAATTATGTAAAGAATGGAAGAGTGAATGTCAAATTTATACTAAGATGATGATAATAAAAAGAAACAAAATAAAGGAAGATAAAAGGAAAGAGGAAGAGTGATATCAAGGTAGAATGTTTGTGGAGATGAAAAGGTAAAGAGAAAAAAAAAGGTTGGAGAAAGTGTAAATGTTAAATAAAAAAAAGTACAATTTGATAAGCACAATTTTCTTTTATTTGAATTTAAGTAAAACATTACTTTTTTTTTAAAAAAACAAAAAGAGAGAAAATATAAATAATTTAATGATAAGGAGGATGTGGTTGAATTTCAATATTGAGTAAAATAGAAGAGAAGAAAAAAATAAGAAAAATTAAAAGATATAACAATAAACTCTAAATTATCCAAATTATACTATGTAATGGAATACTATTTTATTTTTAGGAATAATTACACTTTACCCACCTGTGGTTTGCCTCTAATTTGACTTACCCACCCGTGGTTTCAGTTTTAACACTTTACCCACCTGTGGTTCATTCCGTCTATGCTCCGTAACCCACCTCTAAATATTCCGTTACTCTAACACGTTTTGTCCAAAAATTTAACAAGAAATCAGATCAAACACTCCTCTCCCACACTCTCTCTCTTATGCTTGCTCATCCATTCTAAACCGAGAATCGACTGGGTTTTGTTTGTCCAAGAACACAGAGGAAGGAGACCCATGGATTCTGGAAGAAGGAGACCCACAGATTCGTGTTTGGGAACATTTTGGTCTTGAATCCGTTCGGATTTCTCTTTACTTGGTGAGCTACTTTAGATGTTCTGAGCATGAAATTTTGATTTTTCTTTTACTTTCATCTACTCTTTTCCTCTTATTCTAGGTAGATTTAATGTCTGAAACCTAGGGTTTTATTTTATTTTATGTTTTAAAATTTTAAATTGGGTTTCTACAAAGTAAAAGTGGCCATGTTTTAAATTGAGCAGCTGGTTACTGTCAAAGATAATAGTTTTGAGGTTCAAATTAATGGGAATGAAATTGGGTTTCTGCAAAGTGGTGTTTTGTATTGCCGAGTTTTGCTATCAAAGCAGCAAAGAGTTTATTCCAATGCAGTAGAATTTTTTTGGTATTACTGAGTTTTCAAAGCATCAAATTTGCAAAACTTCAGAATTGCTATAAAAACCTTTTCTTTTCTTTTATCCTTTTGTTGCTACACAAAGAAAATTTTAGATAGAAGGAAACAGTGCAAGTAATTAATGTAACATTTAGCCATATGAACAAAGTTTAACAGTAGTTTTATTTATTGTTATTTGTCTTACTAAGTTCATTTGTTGAGATAGGTAGCCCTCAAACTTTACCTACTGTAAATCATAGTCTGTAAGCTTGCATTTCCACATCTTCATATTATAGACCATTTTCATTGTTGCATTGTCTAGAAAAAATCATTTATTATTATTATTATTTATATTGCTATTGTGATAATTTTTAGGCTTAAACCATCAATATCAACATCTCAAAGGATTTTCAGGTACCAATCAGACAAGATACTTGCTCATTAGTCAATTAACCAGGACATCGGTGGCTGATTCTCCTCTACATAGCTGCTTTGCCATTGTAAATTGTAATGTTGTAACCATGTGCCATTTAAGTGCATTGTTCTTATGAACCTCTTGAACAAATGATAAGCAAAAGAGCCATGTTTAGCAACAATTTTCTAGTTTAGTTGTATTTGTTGTCTTTGTTGTGGGTAGTGCTTTCAACTTTCAAGTGTAACATGTATTTAGTTGTATGCTCCCATGTAACGGGTTTGATATAGTTAGAAGTTCTTTGTCAATGACATTTTCCTTTAATTTTGTGAGTAGTGTAAACTATCTTTTTTTACTTTTTATTTTGCCATATGCACTGTTCATAATGATAAAAACGTAGACTTGACAAGGATTCAGTAAGTATTAAAGATTGTAAATGCAGTTACTAAATCCAAAAGGCTTTAATAAATTATGACTTGACTTTGGACAACATATATAACAAGTGGAAAATGAGCAAAGGTTAAAATGATATTTGCAGTCAACATTGGCAAAATCAGTGTTGGAGAGAAACATCCTGAAAATCAGTGTTGCCAATCTTGCTTCTCTCACCATTGTTTGTTCTGGAAGTTGTAGTTACATTTCAGAGCAAGTGCTTTTATTAGCTTCACTAGTTCTTTTGTCACTTCTGCAAAGTCACACCACATCCCAATCAAAGGGCCTTCTTAAGATTAGCAGTCACGTACAAAGCCTTAGGCTTAACTAAGCAAATTAATCTTATACTCCAGTTAGACTTACAGTACAATTAATTAAACCCAATTGAAAAGTTGACACTTCTGAACAATTATTAACATCTAGTGCTTAAATAACTATTGCTCATGATGATAGAGCTCAATGATGCAAAACAAATTCTTTATTTCAAACCATCCAGCACTAGCATGACAACATTTAGCAATGAAATTCCAACTTTACAAACATAAGTTCCCATTACATCCAACAAGCTCAGATAAACAAAATTTCGAATGAAATATAATCTTCAGAAGTACTAGTTCTTTTCGCAACAGCATTGCAAAGCTCGAAAATTTCTAAATTGGAAGACCATCAAGCCTCTCATCATAACTGGAAATTTCAAACTCATTGGGAATGATATACAGACCCCTTGCACCAAGGGAGACCCCCTTCAACATCACATGACAATGAGTACATTCAGCCCTTTGCCTGGTCTTCACGTAGCTCAGCATATAGCATTTTATAGAGGGCATGTAAAGTGAATAATAGCTAGCATTGAAAAGTAACAGCATTAGCTACACAAGCAATAAGGCATTTTTTCCCAAGCAACAAAGCCACCACAAATTAACTTTCTAGACTAGTCTTTTGATAATTGCAACTTGCAAGAAAATATTTCCATTATGCTAGACCCTTGGTTAAAAAAGCATTAAGTCCTCCCTGCAAGTTCTGCCTGTTGCTTGCTGCTTCTAAAAATCTGCCTGCTGCTTTGAAAATTCAGCAATGCAAATAAAATCTGCTGCATTGAAATAAAATCTGTTGCTTTGACAGCAAAACTCAGTAGTACAGAAAACTTCAAGATTGAAGCTGTCAGAATGAAAAATCTGCTGCTTTGAAAACTCAGTAATACCAAAAAAATTCTGCTGCATTGGAATAAACTCTTTGCCTCTTTGACAGCAAAACTCAGCAATACAAAATACTACTTTGCAGAAACTCAATTTCATTCCCATTAATTTGAACCTCAAAACTATTATCTTTGACAGTAACCAGCCGCTCAAACCTAGCGACAGGGCAATCCCATTCCCACTTGCTAATTTTAATAAAGCTAGATAACTTGGCTAATCTACCAAACTCCCAGAGTCATAGCTAATTTAATGGCCGAATTTTTGGTTCAATGGTCACTTTGCAGAAAACAGAAAGTAAAAGAACATGTCAAAATTAAAACATGGCCACTTTTACTTTGTAGAAACCCAATTAAAAAAATAAAAAATAAATAAAACCCTAGGTTTCAAACATTAAATCTACCTAGAATAAGAGGAAAAGGGTAGATGAAAGTAAAAGAAAAATTAAAATTTCATGCTCAGAACATCTACAGTAGCTCACCAAGTAAAGAGAAATCATAATGGATTCAAGACCAAAATGTTCCCAGACACGAATCTGTGGGTCTCCTTCTAGAATCCGTGGGTCTCCTTCCTCTGTGTTCTTGCACAAACAATACCCAGTTGATTCTTAGTTTAGAATGGATGAGAAGGATGAGAGAGAGTGTGTGTGGGAGAAGAGTGTTTGATCTGATTTCTTGTTAAATTTTTGGACAAAAAGTGTTAGAGTAACAGAATATTTAGAGGTGGGTTACGATGTATAAACGGAATGAACCACAAGTGGGTAAAATGTTAAAAATGAAACCACGGGTAGGCAAATCAAATTAGAGGAAAATTACAGGTGGGTAAAGTGTAATTATCTCTTATTTTTATCTACTATCTTTAATTTTTTATAATGTAATCAGATAAAATTTAACAATCAAAGAGCAAAATAATAATAATAATAATAACTTAAAACATAAAACTAAATCATATCAACCTAAATTAGAGTTCTTAAAAACACAAAAATTTATTAACCTAAAGCGGAGATGCAATAAAAAATAAAAATCTGCCAAAACATTGAGAGAGAGAGAGAGAGAGAGAGAGAGAGAGAGAGAGAGAGAGAGAACCTTTTTGTGAGAAAAAATTATGCAAAGAATGGAAAAGAATGAAAAATTTATAGTAAGAGGGAAGGTATAAAAAGAGATAAATAAAGAAAGATGAAGGAAAAGATGAATAGTAATATTAAAGTAGAGGGTAGTGGAGAGATGAAAAGGTAAGGGAAGAAGAAAGGTTGAAGAAAGTGTAAATATTAAAAATAAGTGAATGTAAAAAAATTATAGTAAAGTTGAAAATAAAAAAGAAATATATATATAGATTTTAAAACTGACAAAGATGAATATGTAAAGTCAATAATCTATTTATATATATATATATATATATTTTTTTAAATAGGAATAAATAATAAATAATAATTATGTGATGAATGACATGGCAATGAGATGACACAATAAGAGCTCGCTAGCAATAAATGCTACACTTCAGTTTTTAGTAATATATAGATAGATATAGACAAGTAAAACAAGTTTGATAGAAAAGCAATAAGGCATAAATGCAAACAAATAGTAACTTGCACAAAAAAGTATTGACTACCTAACTAACATAAATGACATTTTCAATTTGAAATCAACGAAAAAGGAAAATCAAATATGCAAATAGAAAAGCACAAAAACTATAGACATCTTCATCCAATGCCCATTAAAGGTATGCTTTGCAATAATTAGATATATCTACTAGAGTTCAAGCAATACAACAATATTGTAAATTATAGAAGCATAGATGCATGCTCAATTCTCTTAACATAGAATTTACCCTAACTGTACAAGTGGACAGTTCACAAGTGTTGTTGTTCACAAGGGTTGTTATTGAATTAGCAAATTAATGATTAAACAAAGAATCATCAGACTAAAAAATGGTAGTCTTTTATATTTTTTGTAATTCTCAATTGATAGTCTCAACTCTCAAGGCTTAGAAATCAGAACTAGGAGAATTGGAAATTTCAATGGTTTGACAGTCATCCCAGTCTGCTAATTAACCAATGAGAAATGGAAAATTCATAGCACTCAGATGCAACTAAACAACAAAAACTATGTGGCTTTAAAATTTCCAGGAAATCACAAACCAAAGTAGCAATATCCAGTTCTCCAAATACTTTAGCCAATTTATCACAAAAACAACATATGATAAAAATAAGGAGAAACTATAGTAAACCCATCTGTGGTATGACCTGTTTTCACTTTACCTACCTGTAGTTTAAAACATAACACTTTGTCCACCTGAGTTTCAATCCGTTTGCTCTTTGTTACCCACCTCACCCTCAGATGTTAAAAAACACATTTTTAATACAAATCACAACATAACATGGATTAAAACACGAACCCTTTGAAATCTTTCCTCACGAGTCCTAGAATCATGAAAAATCCTTGTATTGAGCTGGGGTTTTGATTTTTTTGACCATGTTACATAAAACTTTCATGTTCCGAAATATTCTAACTTTGGGTTGTCTGGAGGCATTGAATATTCGAAGAAACAGCAAGCCAGGTACGAAATTTCCGCTTTATGTGTTTTGGGCTTTCACCTTTTGATGCTAGCTTTGATTCACAGGAAATTTGGGTAGAAGTTGATAAGCAATGTCTGATTCGAGTGGAAATTACTTAGATTCAAGTGGGTATATGTGTACGTATGAGACTTCTATGCCGAGAACAAGTCTGACAGTGGATAATTTTGGGAGAAGGTTTCTAAGTTGTAGCCAATATAAGGTAAGTATAGTTTTTAGTTAATCTAGCTGACTCAAGTGAGTGTGGAATGTGATATGTTCAATTCAATTTAGGAACAAGTTGTCCCAAGTGCCCTTTCTTTCACTGGATTGACAATCCCACTTGTATGCGTGGAAACGAAATTGCCCATTTGGTGCAACAAAAGTTGGATTTATTGCGGAGTGAGCTGCAACTTGCAAATGAAAGCGAACGAACAGCTATCTAGACAGTAGTAAAAGCTACCCAAATGGCAAAAATTGCTCAAGAAAAGGCAGCACAAGCTACTGAGACGGAGAGAAAATTTCGACCTTCCTTTGTTAAAGCTAAGGAAATAGCAGTGAAAGCTTTAGAGCAAGAGAGTAAGTGCAGAATTGCACTAATTCTGTCATGTTCTTTTTTTTGTTTTGGTTATGTTGTTTTCTTGTTTTGGCTCAAGTGAGAATGTTGGAATGATAAGATTGAGTCTGCCTGGTGGGTTGTAATGTATAAGTAGGTCCTCAATTGGCCAATGTTGGCTTGAAGCCATTTTGTATTATAATAGAACTATGTTAGATGCTGTTGACTTGAAGCCACTTTATAATATAAGTTTTTTAAAGATAAAGTGTTATTTATGTTGGATATTGTTGGTGTTTTTGTTTAAAGTGAATGGGCAACTTGTGTCTTATGGTTTTGTTGGATGTTGTGAACTATATTAGATGCCGTGACTTGTTTAAAGTCCATAATTATGTCTGGGTTTGTGCAAAAAGTGTATTGTGTGAAGATAATTGTATTGAAAGTGAATTGTTTAAAGTGTTTGTGTTGAAAGTGCATGTATTGAAAGTGCATGACAACCATTTGTTAACTTGCAAGAAAAGACAACAAATGCACATATAAACTTGTTGTATTTAATACATACACACATAAACCTGCTATGTTCAATTGCAATAATCAACCACATGACAACAGCTAGCTAAAATAATAATTTATAACACCTGCCATTATGTTGGGAAATTGTATACACATTTAAAGTAGCATTGAATATTGTCTTTTATCAACCACCAGTCAATATAAGACATTCGGTACAACAACCACAAAATAGTTGCACATATCCTTGTCTACAAAACTTACAAAAATAACATAAACCCCAACAGATGTTTTGAGTCTTTTGACAACATATATAACCAACAATTGTCTGCCCTACCATTGTTTACAAAATATATTTAACCCTAACACCTAATCATATTACCCTAATACTAAATATACATATCAACAATCTTTTTCACATAAGCATCATTTAATGCCCCTGCCTCTCCTCCTATAGCTGCCTTTTCCATCTCTCATGTTACATTTCTGTGTCCTTACTGCATTACTCCTTCCTTTTAAAGTAGCTCCTCTAGTAGGTTACAAAGTACAAGAATTCAGATGTTAGCTATCAATATCATAGATTTATGAATAAAACATCAAACATAAAACTACAGTACTTGTGATGATAGTGCTTTAGGGTCCCATATTTCTGTAGGGGTGTATGGTGCTAGCTGGCTTGAAAAGAACCAAGGAGCTCCTCTAACTGTGTACTTGAAGTCTTAAGAGTACCACTGAGTTGGATGTTGTGACCATGGAGTTCGACCTAGTGACTGTGACCCTGCTATTTGGTTGGATAATGCCATAGTATAAAGCTGATGAGTTGGTAGGGGTTGAGATGATGCTAAAGGCTGAGATGAAGGGCTTAGGATGAAGATTAAGCCTGATATCCTTTTCTACATAGGGATTGGGATGAAGATTTGCCTTTCTACACTCTCTTCCTCCTTTCCCATGGTGTCTCACTAGTGATGTTGGCCTTGCATCCCCTTGTATTGTACCCTTACTTTTGACACCTCCCACACTTGACTAGCTTGTTTGCTCTAAACACCTTGTAAGGGTTCCTTGGCTCATCAGCATCCCTCTTCCTTTTTATGGATGGCCTGCTTTGTGGCGTATAGATAATAGGTGCAGCAGGAGTAGGTTGGCCACTTGTGATCCACTCAGACTGGCCAGACATGGGAGGTATGGGTGTCTTGTATGTCTCCACATAAGTATCTTTGTAGTAACATGGATGTGTGTAATCCTTTGGTTTCTCAAGATTCACAAAAATGGCTGCAACTCCATGCTTACGGGAGATTCCTATCAAGTCTCATACTCTACAACTGCATGTCTTCCTTACTAAGTCCACCACATGCCTCTCCTTCTCATTGTCAACTTCATACAAAAACCTCCCAGATGGCATTGCACAAAAGCCCTTAGACTCTACTTTCATTTTCTCCAACTTGTCCTATATGCTTGGACATAACTTGCTACCATACTTTTTTATGCCAGTCCACTTTATGTACAGTCTGCCCATAAGCCTAACCCTAATCCATTCTAGCATTGATAATATTGGCTTGTCTCTAGCCTTCACAATCATAGAATTAAAACTCTCACCCAAAATGTTTACCAAACAATCTATCAAAGCCCTAGGAGAAAAGTGGGGTCTAGTCCACTATGCAGGATCTATATCTGCAAGTTATTTCCAAGCTTCTTCATCCAAACTCTTAAGATACTGCATTCCCCTCTCAAATTCCCTAACTAATGTTGTGCCAACACACCTCCACAGTACACTCTTCAACTCCATGACTTTGTGGTTAACCTTGAAGTTGTTGTATGTGTGCTTCACACAATACTTGTGCTTTACAGTTGGGAATGGAATCTCCATTGCAGGAATAAGGCACTAAGTATTGCAAGAAAGTAAGCAAGTTAGCAAGTAAGCATTCAATATGAAATCATAGACAAGTAATAAACATGAGCAAGTTACCTTATGCCTGTCATTGATGAATACTGAATAAAGATTCTATGGCCTGCCAATGTCATCTGCAAACTACTCCAAGAACTAGATCCATCTGTCCTTGTTCTCTCTTGGCAATGGCAGATAGTAATTGCCTGCCAAACCTATCCTTTAAGTGGCATCCATCCAGCCCAATAATTGGTCTACAATCACCTAGAAACCCTAGTTTCTGAGCATTGTACCTAATGTACATCCTTTTAAACTTGAGTTGTGCATTCTCATCTTTCATCTCTGTTTGCAGTATCACCTTACTTCCAACATCTGTCCTTCTTATCATTTTTGCATAATCTCTTAGTAGGCCATATTGAGATTCTTCATTCCCAGTGATCAAACCCTTAGCTGCCTTTTTTGATCTATACATTTGACTAAGATTTAAGTCAACTGAAAAATCTGCTGCATAACATAGTGCTTAACACCTGAGACCTCCTAATTAGGATTTTTACTAAAATCTTCCAAATATGTGTTTGCCATATATGCTGATGTAACTTGCCTATTTTGAAATGATAGGGGCTAAGTACACTTAGGATTAAGTGTCTTGATCTCAAATGTGCACTCTCTAGTTACCATTGAGGCATAACATCTCCATCCATAGTTATTCTTACAATGTACATAAATCTTTTTCTTCTCATTCAACTTCCACTTGATATCAATATGATGCTAAATCACATACTCCCTCAAAGCCTTCCTAAAAACCTTAGAGTTTGGAGATTCCATCCCTTTTACCAACTGAACATTTGTCATATCAATCCTCTCATCGAATTTGCATCCACTGATTTATACATATCAGTGGATGCAAATTTTCCTTCTATTTTGCACAAAAAAACCTTTTCATTTTATTTTATTTTACACACTTATTTTTACAAAACACCCACATCAGTTTGCCTATTCTACACATTCTTTTATTTAAATAATATTTTTCTCACATTTTTATTATTATTTCACAACTACCCATGGCCCTACCAACTTTAACACACATGCCAAATATATCTGATCTCTATCTCTTTCTTTTTCTTTTTCTCTTTTCCTTCTCTTTCTTTCTTCTTCTCCATTTTTTCTTCTTCAGCATCTTCTTCTTTCTTCTTCTTCTGCTAATGCTGAAACAAGAATCTAAAGAGAGAAAACTCTTGGTGGGTAAGTTTTTTTTTTTTAATTTTATTTTTTTAATTTTTTTATTTTTTTATTTTTAAGAAGATAGTGGGTAAGCTTAAAAAGAACATAAATTTAATGTTTTGGTTTATACATTGACGAGGCTGTGATGAAGTCCTCAGAGGCTTTGAGTTGCTACTGAGGAACACTGAAGCTGCCATTAGTGACGCTTGTTCTTTTACTATTTCTGCATTTTCTTCTTGTTCTTTTGCAATTTTGGTTTGATTATTTATATGGGTCTGATGGTTTTTTATTAGGAGAGGGTTTGATGAATTTGGGATCTTGATTTAGATCAAGTTTGAAGAATTTTATGATTTGTTGTTGGATTTAAGAGAAGATAAAAGGATTAAGATGGCAGAGGAAGAGAGAGATCGGATGAGAGAGGAGAGATAATCAGATGAGAGATGATAGAGGAGAGAGAAAAAAATAAAATAATAAAGAGAAGAGCTATAGTAACTGTGTATATATGCACAGTTACTGTAGCAATTGTGCATAAATGCACATTTTTACACCCATTGATGTGAGTGTTTTTTTGCTCAAAATGTGTAAAATGAGCAACTTTTTTTATTTTGCAAAATTTTACACATATTGATGCTAATGCTCTAATATACTAGTATGAGATAGGTTGATTTTTTTGAGTGAGATTAATTGTTGGAGTCAAGGGAGTGCATGAATCTGGTTAGATTGGGTTAAGAGATTAAAAAAAAAAGAAAAAAAAAAAGAAAAAAAAAAGAAATGTTAGATTGGGTTAAGAGATTAAAAAAAAAAGAAAAAAAAAAAGAAAAAAAAAAGAAAAAGAAAAAAAGAAACTTAACCCACTATGATGGGTTAAAAAAAAAATTCAACCAAATTCAACCCACATGGATTGGATTGGACAATTTTTTTTTATATATTATTATTAAATTGAGTATTAGAATAACACCAAAACAAACTATTTTAAAATTTAGGCGTAAATGCACTTTTAGTCCCTACATTTTGGTGTCATTTCTATTTTGGTCTTTACATTTCCATTTTACCACTTTTAGTCCCTAAACCAATTAATGCGTGTTATTTTAGTCATTTTCGTCAGTCAATAGATGAAAATAACTGAATTGACTAACGGAGGGATTAAAATATTATTAAAAATTTACTGTAGCACTCATTAGATAAAAAAAAAAAAAAAAATCTAAAGAACACAAGAACACCAAAGAACAGAAACCCAGATTTTAAACATAAGAACACTGGCACAAAAAAAACCAAAAAAATTACATGAATTGAGATCTAAGAACATAAGAACTTGTTCTTCTTAAATTAAGAAATAAACCAAGCAACGACGTCAAACCCAGAATCAAAGAGCAAACCCATATTGAATATCAAAGACATCAAACCCAACAACGACATCAAACCCAAAATCAAAGAGCAAACCTAGATTGAATATCAAAGACATCAAACCCAGCAACGACATCAAACCCAGAATCAAAGAGCAAACCTAGCAATTACACTTTCCTTTATTTGAAATCCAAATAAAAAACAAACAAAATTTTTACTTTTTTTTAGTTTTAAAGTGAACACTAGATTTTCACTACAAACACCAAACACAAAAAATTTCAAAGCCACTCATACAATTTTGCACAAGCATTTGCCCAGACTTACCATTCCATCTGCAAATAAAAACCACAGTAGCAAAGCATTCAATCTATTCACCAAAACAATCCCACGAGTCCCCTTCGGCCCGTATCGAGAGGAGGTGAGATCAAAGATTCACTATGGGGTTTCGATCAATAGAGCTTGAAACTCCAGCCATGGAGGATGAGAGGGCAAGTAAGATCGAGATTAGAGAAAAAGAGAGAATGGGTTGGGTTTAGATCTACTTTCACTTTGCCCATATTTGCCTTCACTTCGCTTAAATCTACCTTCGTCGTGCCTAGATCTACCTTTGTCGTGCTCTTGCCTAAATCTCCCTTTGCCATGGCCCGATCTGTCTTCTCTATGCTCAAATCTCCCTTCATCGAGCTTAGATATGTCTTTGTCGAGCTCAAATTTGTCTTCGTCATGGTTGGATCTCCAAGAGTGAGAGATCCAACTCCATCTCTCTCTCTCTCTCTCTCTCTCTCTCTCTCTTTGAGTTTATGCTCTAGAAGAATCGAAGAATGAAAAGAATCAGTGAAAAGTGAGGGTTTAAGAAGGAAGTTTAAACTGTTGGTTTGGATCTACAAGTTTTGGTTTTTTTGTGCTAGTGTTCTTACGTTTAAAATCTGGGTTTCTGTTCTTTGGTGTTCTTGTGTTCTTTAGATTTTTATTTTTTTATCTGATGAGTGCTACAGTAAATTTATAATAATATTTTAATTCCTCCGTTAGTCAATTCAGTTATTTCCATCTGTTGACTAACGGAAAGGACTAAAATAACACGCGTTAATTGGCTTAGAGACTAAAAGTGGTAAAATGGAAATGTAGGGACCAAAATAGAAATGACCCCAAAATGTAGGGACTAAAAGTGTATTTACGCTTAAATTTTAATAGTGCTTCAAAGTTCAAGCCAACAAGTGAAATAAGAAGGAAATTGAAATGAGGAGAACTTAGAATTTGAGTTTTATTTAGGAAGAAGGGCAAGAAAGCATATAACAAAATTGTATAATATATTTTTAAATATATAATAAATATAGGTGGGTTGCATCGGGTTAAACAGATTTGTGAACCTTATGACCTGAATCAAACCCGACCTACTGTAAAAATAAAAAAATAAAAAATAAAAAAAAATTTACAACCCAACCCAACTCACCAACCCCTAAAAATTGACCTAACTTGACGTGTTGGGTTGGATCTAGTTGATTTTAGCGGGTTGGCTGGACACTCTTAGATTGAATGTTTGTTTTTGAACTAAAATGAAGAATTCTTCTTTGGGAATTTCATAGTTCCAATCTCTTTGAGTATTTTGTGAGAGGGAGACTCCAAATTCAGCAAAGTTTCAGTAGGTTGGCTGAATGTTTATTTGTTTTTTTAAATGTTGTGAATGATTCTCTCTCTCTCTCTCTCTCTCTCTCTCTCTCTCTCTATATATATATATATATATATAATAAATAAAATCTCTCTCTCTCTCTCTCTCTCTCTCTCTCTCTCTCTCTCTCTCTCTCTATATATATATATATATATAATAAATAAAATAAGATAAGTAACTATTTTAGGTTGTAAAAGAGTGACAAATAGATGAAGTAAGTGGGTTGAGAATATGGATGGGAACAATCACTTTTTTTTTTTTGATGAAAGGATGGTAACAATCACCTAACTAGTCTCTAACTCATACAATACACGAAAATAAATATTAAAAGAGTAATGCTATGTCTACAAAATTTTCACAACAATTTTATATTAAATCTTATATGGTAAATTTTTATTAGTTCAAATCTAGGTCTACTACTGAAATTACATTTAATTTTTTTTTTTTATCTTCTAAAATATTGTAGATGTAGCATTTCTTATATTAAAAATATTTAGTTTGCTTGAAGGTAATACGACCTAAGAGTGAAAGAAAACATATAATTTTGTTCAAAATAAAGGTTATATAATTTATCTAAAAGTAATGAATTAGATAAAACAAATGGGCTAGTACACTACAATTGTACGAAGGAATATGTGGTATGTATAAATGGGTTAAAACATAATTAATAGGTAGAGTAAAAGCACACTAAAAAAAAAAAACCAATGAGTTACAATATGGCATGCCTTTCATTATATATATAGATCACTTTGGACCATCTGCATATATAGTCCATTATTCTATATATGATCCAATATTTGTTTATTGTGTATATTTATAGGTGTGAGCTGAGAAATTAACATATATAAAATAATGCTTAGCATAAAATCTTGCCAAAGTACGAACATCACATATATCGATATTCCATGACCTGTATGACACATTATAGTTTAATGGGTCATACTTAAGATCAAGTATGACCCATTATAGTTTCCCACTCGTCTAGCTCTTTCGAGCCTTAACCATATCTGCTTCTCCACATGCTTGTCAACATTGGCCACGCCCAGAACCAGTGATGGACCCACTAAGCGGCTGAGGGGGGCCATTGCCCCCCGCCCCCCAATTTTTTTTATTTAATTTAAATAGTATATAGGATAAACAAAAAATCTCCAATTAACCAATATTTTAATTCAATAATTCATAACCAAAAAAATCTCATAGAAAAAAAAAAAAAAAATTCCCTTTGATTTATAAACTATGAAAAAGTGAATTACAATATTTATATTTTTTTCAAAAGATAAAATGCCAAAATTCTTTTAGGCTGTGTTTGTTTCGTGTAAAATATTTTCCGGAAAATACATATTTTCCGGAAATGCTATTTTCCGGAAAAGGAAAATATTTTTAAGTGTTTGGTTGTATTATGAAAATTGGGGTGGAAAATATTTTTATGTGTTTGGTTCAATTAGGAAAATGCTATTTTCCTACAACAAATTCCGGCAGTAAAATTCCGGCCACAATAACAACAACAACAAATTCCGGCAAACGCAACAACAACAACAACAACAACAACAACAACAACAATAACAACAACAATAATCAGTTCATAAAAAAAAAAAAAAAACAACAACAGCAATCAAAAAAAAAAAAAAAAAAAAAAAAAAAAAAAGAGCTGAGAGATCGAGGAAGAGGAAGAGGCGCGGCGACGACGATCGACGATCGACGATCGACGGTGAGGCGCACGCTGGGTTCTTCGGGGATCGAGATCGAGATCGAGATCGGGATCGGGATCGAGATCGAGATCGGGATCGAGATCGAGATCGAGCGCTGGGTTCACGGCGAGGTGCGGTGCGAAGGCGGTGCAATGCGAGGCGCGGTGCGGTACGAGGAGCGGTTCTTCGGCGAGGCGCGGTGCGAAGGCGGTGCGGTGCGAGGTGCGGTGCGAGGAGCGGTTCTTCGGCGAGGCGCGGTGCGAAGGCGGCGCGGTGCGAGCGCGGTTCTTCGGCGAGGCCCGGTTCTTCGGCGACGGCGGTGCTCTCTTTCTCTCTTTCCCTCTCTCTGTCTTCATGCTCTCTCTTTCTCTCCATTTTCTTCTCTCTGTCTTCATGCTCTCCCTTTCTCTCCATTTTCCGGAACTCATTTGAAGTGAAAATGAGTCCGGAAATCATTTTCACCCTTGACCGTGAGTCAACTGAAAATGATTTCCGGAAAATTGCATTTTCCAGCGCAACCAAACACCCGAAAAATTCGAAAACCATTTCCGGAAATGGTTTTCACCCAAAACAAACGCAGCCTTAGAAGCCAAAATTGATGACATAGTATTGCCAACTCTTAATATTGATATCCTAATTTTTTTTTAAATCCTCAAACAAAGTTTTGAAAAACTTCATTAGTGTGATTTTCAGTTGCATCTAAAAGTATGAGATTATCATATTGGTGAGTTGGTCAACATGATAAAATCAACATATTAATTCCAATTACCTAAAATTTGGAGATCTGAAGTCCTCTTTTTTTTTTTCCTTCTTCTTCGAAAAACGTTAGAATATCATGTTGTAACTTTCAACTTTTTTGGTTCATGTTATATCCTTCTTGACTTAAATATTTAGGTACTAAAGTGCAATTTTTGTCTACCATGATTTTTTTTAAAAATAAACCATGTCACATGAAATTTTTTGGTTCATGCTTTGGCCCCGCAAGGTTCAAATCTTGGTTCCGTCCCTGCCCAGAACATTAGCAATCACACAAAGCACAATGTTCCTACAATCATACATGCAGGTTACAAACCCTTCAAAATATTTAACTTCAAGTACCATAATAAAACCTCAAAAAATGTTGCACATGGCATTGTATCTTAACGATATACTATCATATATAGTTTGTCTTTAACAATAGTTCTAGTCCTCTAGAATGTGCACATTCTAGGATTTGTGTCGGGTGTGAGGAGTGAGGACACGTATAAGCATCGGTCCCCTCTTCACTAATCACTAATCACTAACCACTAACCACTACTATAAATATAAAAAAACGCATTCCAATTCACTCACGTGATATCAATGCATTGGCGACATCGCTCCTTGAAGAAATTGCTACACGCCCATTAATTGTTGACGAGACCGGCGAGTCCGTCTCTCATGGATGATCCCATCAATATAGACGAGGACGCCTTCAGGCAAGACGAAGTAAGTATCCACGCTACTGACGAAGATAGCCGGGCCATTCAATGCAGCCAATTAAACATGAAACGGTTATAGAACCAACTGTATGATCCATTGGAGCATATTGAAACCACATTATAAGACATAAAACGTTACCAAGAGTGACATTAAGGCCACCATAACTACCCCCAACGGTTAGAAGAAGCTTGGAAGACATATAAAAGGCCCTTACAGTGTCAACACGAGGTACAAGAAAAATATTAAGATAATTTCATTGCTACTTTCTACATTTCTACTTTCGTTTTATAAAGAGTTACCTTGTACTGACTTTGGTATTAGAGACGTTGTGGCAGGCACCACACTGATGACAATTTTGAGGGTACATTCATATAGGTTGACGATTGGTTCCATCTGCCCATTCTGACTGACGAACTTATGCTTCATCAGTTTGGCGCTGTCTGTGGAAACTTTCTCAGCATTTTTTGTATTCTAGTCTGAAAACACAGTCCCTATTTTTTAGATGGAGTCCAATCAGGATTCCGCAGCGTTGGCTTAGCAAGTCCAAGCTCTAGCGGCCACCGTTGAAGAACTTACTAGACAAAATCAAGAAATGAAGTTGCGGCTTCAGCAGGAGGAGAATCGGTCCAAGGACAATCCAGAGGATGAGGGAGACAGCCACAGAAGAAATAATCAGCAAAGAACCGCTACTCCTGACGAACAAACTTTATATCTTCTCCCGGAGATGAGGAAAGAGATGGACGGGCTAAGAAATGCCATCAGGGAGAGAATAGACCGAAGCGTAGATAAACTGGTCAGAGCCACGGATTCGCTGTTCACTACGGTAGTCCTAGAGTGCCCAGTACCAATGAAGTTTCGCCTTCCTCAAATTCAGCTGTTCAACGGGCTAAAGGACCCTCAGGATCATCTTAATACCTTCAAAACAGCGCTGGGCCTCCAGCAACCCCCTAATGAGATATTATGTCGATCCTTCCCCACTACTCTCAAAGGAGCTACAAGGGAATGGTTCACAAAGTTGCCAACGTCATCCATTGACAATTTTGACCAGTTGAGTAATGCCTTCTTACGTCACTTCATTGGGGGGAAACGTCCCAAGAGGCCAACAGACTACTTGCTTACCATTAAGCAAGGAGAAAAGGAAACCCTGAGGTCTTACGTTAAGCGCTTCACTCGTGAAACCTTAGAGGTGGACGAAGCTGACAACAAGGTGCAATTGACGACCTTCAAGGCAAGGTTGAGATCTAGAGAACTCGTGACTTCATTTGCAAAGAATCCTCCGAGAACGATGGCAGTGATGCTCTTGAAAGCACAAAAATACATGAATGCTGAAGACGCATTAGCAGCCATAGAGGATGTAGAAAAGCCAGGAGGCAGAGGAAGGAAGGACGACGAGCATAGGAGATAGAAGAGGGAAAGTCTAGATCATCGGACCAATGACGGGAACAGAAGGAGAGACGATAAAAACTCTCGAACGGTAAAATTTACCCCTTTAATTATGCCTGTTGACAAAATTTTAACGCAGATTAAGGACTAGCATTTCCTTAAATGGCCAAGGCCTTTGCATTCATCTCCCAACGTTCGTGACAAGAACAAGTACTGCCGATTCCACAAGGATCATGGTCATTACACCTAAGATTGTCGGGATCTTAAAGAGAAAATAGAAGAGTTGATAAGGAAAGGAAAGTTACAAAGATATGTGAAGAAAGGGGAACCTAACAGATTCAGGGACGACAACAAAAATCAGAAGGAGCCCTTGTACAGAGACAAAGATAACACCTCCCAGCCTTCCCAGGATATTATCGGGGAAATTAACACCACAGTAAGAGGACCGTTCCTAGGAGGGTCATTCAAGTCCCTCAGGAAAGCATGTCAAAGGCAAGTGAACATCGTCTACACGATACCTCCGTTCAAGCAATGACGGACAGACCAGGATATGTCTTTCAATGAAGTAGATGCCAGGGGAGTGAAGCAACCTCACAATGACCCTTTGGTTATAGTGCTGACCATAGAAGGATTTAACACTAAAAGGGTCCTTGTAGACAACGGTAGCTCTGCAGATATCATCTTCCTCCCTGCTTTTCAGTAGCTGAAGTTAGATCCAAAGAGACTGCGCTCATTTGACTCTCCTCTTGTTAGTTTTAGAGGAAATAGAGTATATCCCAAGGGCATAGTGACGTTGATGGTAACAGTGGGGACTTACCCGAGGCAACTAACCCATTAGATAGACTTCTTGGTGGTAGATTGCCCTTCATCTTAAAATGTGATTATTGGGAGGCCCACACTCAACAAATGGAAGGCAACCACGTCCACCTATTGCTTGAAGTTAAAGTTCCCCACAGATAGTGGGGTTGGAGAAGTAAAAGAGGATCAGGTCCTAGCCAGAGAATGCTACCAAGCCGTCATGGTAGCGAAGGAAAACCACACATGGATGATTGAAGAGAAGGAAGGAGACAAAATGGAAGCCTTGGAAATGGTGGAGCTGAACGAAGAAGAAGCAACCAAGACGACGAGGATAGGAGCGACGCTAAGCCTTGAAATGAAATTAAGGCTCATCTAGTTCCTGAAAGAAAAGTAAGATGTGTTCGCTTGGAGCCACAAGGATATGCCTAGTATATCCCCAGAACTCATTTAGCATAAGTTGAACGTAGACCTAGAGAGGAGGCCCGTCAAGCAAAAACGGAGAGTCTTCACTCCAGAGTGAGACCAGGCGATTACAGACGAAGTTAACAAATTGTTGACGGCAGGGTTCATCCAGGAAGTATACTATCCTGATTGGCTCGCAAACGTCGTCTTAGTGAAACTGAAAATCTCATTACATAAACACAAACATAACCATATTTTGTATGTGTACGGGTTGAGTTACTCTTTATTCTGTACCCCACTTCGGGTCAAAAGTCAGTCCAGTTCGGTCAATTCCTATAGTCATTCAAAGTTTTGGGTCTTTTTTTTTTGTTTTGTATGTAAACAGTGTCAATTTTAACGGTGATACTGTATGTGTACGGGTTGTGTTTTCCAGAAAATACTTAAGTAGGTATAATGAAATTGTACTCCTTTCTACATAAAAATTACTCGTGTTTTCCTATATTATGTTCTCCACATTGGGTCAAACTCCCAGAATTTTTTTTTTAATAAAGATTTTAGTGTGCCTTATGTTTGTAACTTTTGTTGATTTTAATGTTTACCGTATCAGTGCTTGCTGGTACTGCTTATATGTGTATATATATATATATATGAATCTATTGCTTTGTTGATTTGGGCATTATCTATTCCTCATTTTCAAATACATATTTTACACATATGACTTATTATAATTATTTTTTAAGATTCCTTATTGTTCTGTTTGGTTGTTGAGAAAAAGTTTTGGACGTGAAGGTAACAATTGTACTTGTTTTTTAAGAAAAAGAAACCAATGGGACCAATTATTATAGCATGAAGTTATAATTATTTTTTATGGGAATTGCTATTATAGCTTGGACTTGGGATGCTGAAAAAAAATTACAGGGCTTGAGATTGTTTTTAATTTCCTACAAGTTGTGGGTAGACTGCAATTTTGATATGCTATACTGTCTATACTTTTGATACAATTATCTTTTTTTTATTTTTTGATAAGTAAATAACTTCATTTATAAATAAGTGAGGAAATACAATGAATAAAACGAGGCACATAGGTAGAACTTTAGATACAAGTATCTTGAATAATGGTTAATTCCACAGTGAATCAAAGCATGAGACGTTGCTTCGGCATGTCGTGAAAGATGAATCCTAGGGATTACTTAGGACGAAAGTCTCATACTTAAATAGTGTGACAATTCTTTGGGAGAAACTACAGTGGATTCTAGCTTTAGATTTTGGTCTCTGATTTCATGACAAGAATTATTTGGTTCATGAATTATATATATATATATATGTTACCTGATTATTACAATCGATGTTGCTTTGAAAACTGTTAGGTTCTAAAAATTTAGGATTTTATGTATTTAGAACTCTAATTTGTATTGTTGGCAAACCATGATCAAAACAGGTTGTTTAGTCTTGTTTAGGCTTGCTCAAAGTTGGGTCTTTCATGTAAAATTGGAATCGAGAGGCTGCAGATGCATTGGTGCATTTCGGCCTGGCTCGATCGATCGAAAGAAAGACTCGATCGATCGAAACTTGGGCATAATGTTTTTCTGCAGAATTTTCCAGCTTAGCCCTAACTCATTAAATGTTTTGGGTTTTATGTTTTTACCCTAGGTATATAAAGAAAAACCCTAGCCACGTTTTTAAAGTTGCTCCAGTTGAGTTGTTGCTCATACTTTGCTGTTTTGTGTAAATCTCTTGTGAGATCTAGAGGAGCTTTCCTTTACACAAAGCTTAGGGTTTTCAAGGTAGAAATTACTTCAACATCTTGATGATCAACTCGGTTACTACCATTGAAGCTTAATGAATATCAAGCGTGGGTGCTTGTAGCTAATTGGAGAATCCAAGAAAGAAGGAGTCCGTGGATTCGAAGTTTGCACGTGATTGTGTCAGTAAGTTCTACTGGTGGGTAGTATTAGGAAGTCAAGCGAGAAGCTTGTAAGTCCTTTTGTATGAACTTCGATTCTTTCGCATAGTGGATTCAGGTTTACCTTAAGGATAGCTAGGTCAAATCCTCCCTAGGTTTTTACCTTGTGGTTTCCTGGGTGATCATATCATTGTGCCTTTTATATTTCCGCTGCTTTATACTTTTGATATGATTGTATGTTTGTGATAACCTAGAATTGCTTAAATTGACTAAGTTAATTACTTGGCTAATTAACTAGGTTAATCTGGTTGTTTTAAGGGGTCTAAAATCGTTCAAGTGGTATCAGAGCGGGTTGCTCTCTTGTTAGAGATTTTTTGATCTCTGAGCTGGTCCTTGACCCCTGTTCTCATGANAAGAAAGAAGGAGTCCGTAGATTCGGAGCTTGCACGTGGTCGTGTCAGTAAGTTCTACTGGTGGGTAGCATTAGGAAGTCGAGCGGGGAGCTTGTAGTCCTTTTGTATGAACTTTGATTCTTTCGCATAGTGGATTCAGGTTTACCTTAAGGATAGCTAGGTCAAATCCTCCCCAGGTTTTTACCGTGTGGTTTCCTGGGTCATCATATCTTGTGTTCATTTATTTTCCGCTGTTTTATATCTTGATATGATTAATTGATTGCTTTAACCTAGAATTGCATAATTTAACTAAGTAACAACTTGGCTAATTAATCTAGGCTACGTAATCTGGTTGTTTAAGGGGTCTAAAACCGTTCACAATCTACTATTTATAATTTTTTATGAAAATGTTAAGACATCTTGTTATCATTATAATATTTTCAAAACTGCTGATGTATCAATTCCTTACAAGTCAAAATAAAATATAACAAAATTATAAAGTTATTATGAAAATGTTGTGCCATTTTATTGTGTTTGTAGAAATTTTTTAATGGTTTAGTCAACATTATTGAGTCGAAATTCACTATTTCACATACAGTTTTTTTGGGCTGACTTTTTGTATTTTTTTTTCTTTGTGCACTATTTTAAGTAAAAACACATAGTTTTACACAAAAACAAAAACTTAGAATAAAATCACTTTTCATCCTTTATGTTGGGGGTTGTTTACAATTCCACCTTTAACTTCAAAATCAAATAATTTTTCCTTTAATATTTTGGAAAAGAGAAAATATGTAATATTGTGATTCTCTCAGTTAAACTTTCATGAAAGCTTATGATTCTTAAAATATTTTATTGTGTAATGTCTAAAATACTCCCACTAAATTTTAACATCCCAAAATTTTTTTTCATGTATTTTGAGTTTAGATGATAGTAATGCTTGGAAAGTTGGAATGATAATATAAGGTGTTTTATTTATTATCTAAAGAACATAGATTTTCTAAAGTTTAAATTTTTGAAACTTATAATTTATCTAATGTAAAATTCGATGACACATGCCTTTTGTTATCTTTTTTTTTTTTTTTTTT
>NW_027069702.1:937710-1008918 GCF_002906115.3 Quercus suber | reverse complement strand
GGGGGGGGGGGGGGGAAGAAGGATAAGTACACTGGACTAAATACCAGTACAGCAAATACCAACCATATTGGCTGAAATGAAATAGCATTCAAAGTATTGCAAAACATAATACACGAAAGTTAAAAAGTTGAATAGCTTAATACCCAATGCAAATCCTAATAATGTCAATAACGATGAACCCAATTAACAATCCCAAAGCTATTACAAACCCAAAACACAATAACATCAATTGCCAAATAGAAAATTTTTTCACTGCAGTCAAATAGCAAATGTTTTCACTGCAGCCATATCCCTAAAGGCATCTATAATAATTCAAGACCTCACCTACGACTCTCAGAAGCTAACAATTTGGTTGCAGGTACTTTCCTTCTCATGCATAAACCTTGTCCTCTGCTGCTGCACTCAACAACCTGTACATAAATTTCATGGTGAGCTGCAAATAAAACAATATTGGTCCTTAGAAGCAAGGATACCTGAACCTGCAAAACTCATAAGATATAAGATCATAACTTTCCCGTAAACTATGGTAAAATAAGGTAAAAAAGAGTTCATAGAAAACTAAACCAAAGACAAAACCATGGAAATTTGATCGTTCCCCTGATGTGTGGTGGTTTCAGATAGTCCTTGACAGTAAAATCATTCATGCATATATCCGACTTCGGCTTCGACTGCGGCTGTGCCTTCGTCGGTACCTCCTAGACCGGAAAGAAAAAAAAGAAAAGAAAGAGCACTCACAGCATAGAGAGAAACGTAGGTTTAGAATGTAGAGAGAGAGAGAGAAAATAGAGAGAGAGAAATGTAGAGAGAGAGAGAGAGAGTCAGACGTCAAATTTTGTTGGGTTTAGAGATACGTTTAGAATGTAATAAATGAGGCTAATTAATGAGATTCTAATAAAAATATTTGTAATAATAAGGGTCTTTTTTTAATCATTGGATTTATTTAAATCCAATAGTTTAAAAAATGTGTAACTCTTTAGATTTAGAGTTACTTGAACCCATCTCTATATATATATAAATTAAAAAAAAAAAAAAAAATCAAGCAATCTATTTAATAAAAAGCTCTAAGATGAAGATTGGAAGTGCAGGGGAGACTATTAATCATCTAATCTTGCATTGCCCGATAGCCAGAGAGTTGGGGAGTATGGTGTTCACACACTTTTGGGTATCTTGGGTTATGCCCAAGGATGTTGTGGAGCTTACTGCTAGCTGGCCAGGAAAATTCAGAAAACATAGAAATGGGGTTATTTGGAACTTGGTTCCTCACTGTTTGACGTGGGGAATTTGGAGGGAGAGGAGTGCCCAGATTTTTGAAGGCACCGATAGTGCAATCCATGAGCTGAAGATGACCTTCTTACAGACTTTTCTTGGGTGGACAAATGCATCCAGCATTTCCTTTTTTACTTCCTTGACTGATTTGCTTGATAGTTGTAGCTTTTGTACTTTTTATTTTCCGTTTGTTCTCTCGTTTTCCTCAATACATGTCCAATGTGCTTTGGTTTTTGTTTTGTACTGTCCTCTTTTTCTATCAATGAAGCTTATTTACTTATCAAAAAAAAAGATTGGAAGTGATAGCACAAACAAATGTGCACAAAGAGTTACACTTGAAAGTGACTTCAGTTGTTCTTTACAACCAAAACAAAACATTTGAAAGTGTAGCCAGAGACAACCACAAAAAACTATTATGAGTTAAGGCTTGTATCATCCATCAACATGATCTAAGTAATACATCACTAGCTGTTAGTTAATGGTACTTGAGAAAAAGCATATATTCTTGAGTGTTCAATGTTACTTATTTGTAGGGTACTATCCCTTCCTCAACAATAATTGATCACTCATGTACTATTAAATGCAAGCCAAAGGTTGAACCATTAATAGACTTCAATGGCAGGCAAAAGAATACAAACTTGCAACATTCAACAAATGATCTCTACTTGTTCTCTATTGATTGTTCCTCATGGTGAAGACCGACATATAAGAGAAAAACCAAAATGCAATAAAAACAATTTACCAACAGACTGCATATTTTGAACTTTATTACAATTAGTAAAATTTCCAATACAACTTAATTGTTTTCCTTTTATTCATGTCGATCCAGTTCTGCACATTTTAGTTTGAAACACATCTAATCTACACCGCATCTAACTTGCAATTAGTTGCATACACACCACTCTCACATGGGTGAGAATTCCAAATCAAAGAGTGGCTATTGCAAGATGTGCAAATAACATCTTAATGGAACCCACACCCATGTGAGAGAAATGTATAAATCACTTGATGTGCAAGTTACACACAACCAATAAGTTTTGAACCCATGACTTTACCCTTCACCCTTTTATGAGGAGGAGGTGCCATTTGGGTTAAAGCTCATTGACTACACAAACTTTAAATTGGCAACAAATGGACAGAAATGAAAAGGAAAATTATTCAAAAAAAGACCCCAAGATCTAAGATTGAAACTTTCCTTTTTCTTTTCCTTCCATTCTGATGACCCAACAGAGCAAAAGCAATTCATAATCCAAAAATCAAATCACAAAGAATGATTAGAATGTATCAAAGAAAGGGGAGCCAGATAAACAAAAACGAAATATCTGGATAAAAATAAACCCCCAAGACATTGAAATTCAGTCTATGCCTCAAGAACAAAGCCATCAAGAAACAAATCCTTGCAGCCGAAAGGAGAGGCAAAACACACGCAAACTACCACAATCAGTTATATCATCCAAATCATAGTTGACACCTATACGTTGAAGTTCAAAATACATTTTTAAATCATATACGCTCGCACCTCGTGCACTAACTCGGTTAACAAAAAACTTGAGAACAACACCCATATGTTGAACAGCCTAGCGGATTTGTCAGGAACAGCTTAGCTAGCTGAATCCATGAATGGATTTTTTTTTTTTTTTAAATCCAAATTTATCAACAACACCCATATGTTGATTATGTTCTTAAAACCTTAGCTAATTCCTTAAATAAATTTAAATTATAAAAAAAAAAAAAAAAAAAAAAAAAAAAAACAACAACAACAACACCACCACCACCACCACCACCACCAAAATTATCTAAACTTGTTGGATGAATTCCTATAACGCAAATAAGATAATAAAATAACAATAAAGCTGTCTTAGCTAAGACATTAAACCAGAGCATTTCAAATAGAAATTATAGAGAACAAAAATGAAAATGTAGCAAAGGCAAGGGGAGGCCAGAGAAGTAAGAGGCGACTAAACCGGATAAAGTTGAAGCCCCAGGCCATTGAGCTAAATTGATTTATGCCCCCAGAACAAAGCCATCAAGAAATTGATCCTTAGATCTTAGCCCTTGTAGCTGAAAGAAGAGGCAATCATTATCACACACTCACTCACTCACTCACTACGCTACCACCTTCACCATTTAACAAAAGCAAAAACCCTAAAAAGAGATAGAGATAGAGATAGAGGGAGTACGGCTATAGATGAATTGTGAAGCGGCATATATAGAACGGCAGTTAGCAGGGCTTCAAGTTAAACCCTAGTAGGTGATCACATGACGTCACACTCCTTTCCTTTATTACTGTATAAAGATGCTAATGGGCTTCAAGTTTAGCCCAACCCAACTGGACCCTCTTTGAAGTAGAAAGCTCTCCGTCCCAAAAAAAAAAAAAAACTCTCTTTCTCATTTCATTACTCGACCCGAAATAAACTTTGGAGATCAGATGATTAGATATTAACAAAACCAATTGGGGCATTGATTTTCACATTCTTTATTGTATATTATCTATACATGTCACCTATTTTAAGTTGTAAATGTAAACATCACATGTAAAATTATACACATTAAATATACGAGATGTACATCAACAAATGTAAGAAAACAATTACAGTTAGCAACGTGTTTATCCTTGGAAGTATATCCATTTGATCTTCCCACTTAGATGTATCCATTATCCAAAATTATCGAAATAAACAAAAACAAAAACAAAAATGGTTGTGTCACACTATCGGGAGGACAAGGATAAAAACATTCTAATTTGCTGGGTACAGGTGAAGTATATTCTCATCAAGTTTTAGGATTGAATCGCATCCCCAACCAGAAAGCGTGCAAAAAGTCCGAGAAGGGTTTGGTGGTGAGGGTTTGGTAGTATATTTAATGCATAAATTGGTACGATTCAGGATTCAATTTGAAACTATCGAAAATTATATGGTTTAATTTTTCAACAGTGTTAAACTTCAAGGTTTTCTAAAGTCTAAATTATAATTTAAACAAAAGAATATTTGAAACTCAAAAGGCCAAAGCTAAACATGGCCTATTCCAAAAATTTCCAATGATCAGATGATAAAACTAGGAGGTACCAACACTAGAGTATTAAACAAAGGCAATCCTCCAATCACATAAAAGCATATATTCATCTACACGCCGCAAGTAAATAGATCTTGAGAATAAAACAATATGTATCATTTCAAGCTCCTAATTCACTTTTTAAAAAAAGAAATCAAACAATATCAAGCACTGATCGAGAAATTAAATTTACAGCAGGGGAATCCTTCCTTTTCTTCTCCGTTTTTTCCTTTGACGAGTTCATGTTTCTGGAAAATTCAGTGTGGATTACCCCAACATGGTATCTATTTGTTGTCGGTCTAACCATAAATTGGCATACAGTGTAATAACTCTTATTGTAGGTATATACCGCACCTCGAAAGCAACACTGATTTAAAAGGTATCATCCCTTAAATCTAACAACAACACACGATATGTCATCTTTACTGTCTCTTTTCAATGCTTCAGCTGTTAATTGCTTAGCCGCTTTCTGTGGGTCTTTGATCCTTCTTGCAATATCAACTGCTTCTTGATTAGGCATTACCTGAATATAACGTGCAAAAGGGAAAACGATCTCTTAAAGGTTTACACTAATGCAAGGACAATGTAGACAATCATGTGCCATTTTTTGTATGAACGTGTAGATGGTACTACAGATCTTCAGAGTGAAACAATTACCTTCCAAAGACCATCACTAGCAAGGATTAAAAGTTCAGTATTGGCATCTACAAGAGTCTCTTGTATGTCTGGGTCAGATCGCAAATGTGATTTGAGGCTCTTGTCTCCAAAAGCACGAGAAACTGCCAGCTGCCCGTTGACTCTAGGGACATCCCCTGATAAGATGGCATGACAGAGATCAGGATTATTGCTGTAACATTACCCAACTTCCAAGCTTACCAAATCAAAACACCACAAAGAAAATACCATATCCAAACAGTTATGAATAAACACCATAAGACTTATTGTTTCATTCATAAAAGCTGCTACATTGTGTCTGTGACATATGCAGATCACACAGATCTTTGGCTTAAATCTATTTTATTGGCACTTAGCAAAGTTACTAATGATAAAGATATTTCACATTATTGGAAAGAAAAACAAGTGAGTAGTTTGAATTCATTAAAATTTGCAAGAGACAAGGATAAAGTGGTAACCAATAGCCGGTATGGTCAAAGCACCTTGACTAAGAGAAAGAATACACTTGAATTAAAACTCTTGGCATGGTTAAAGCAAACTGAAGAAAAAACATGTAAAAATCAGTATGGGTGCTCCTTCCTAAGCTTGGACCCACTTTATTCTGCATAAGTCCCCATTGAGAGCAGGGACCATATTTTCTTTGAATGGTCTTTCACACAAATAATTTGGAGGAAGATTACATGCCTGTGTCTGGTTAAAAACTCAAAGTGTCAATGGGATGCTGTGATTGAATTGGGTACTAGAGAGATCCACAAAAAATTTCTCAAAGCCATGTTATGTAAATTGGGCATGGCTGCCACTGTTTACGATATCTGGCTTCAAAGAAATGCCTGGGTCTACAGAGGGCATATCAAATCTGAAGATTCCATCATCACCTCCATCATGTGAGATGTTAAAGCTTGATTTGAGATTTGCAAGAAGGTGAAGGTGAAGCTGTCACTGCAGTAAAAGTTTTATGTTCAAATTGGAGCATCTCTTATAAAGTTTTTAAGAACTGAGGAGGCTTTGCTGTTCTGGTTTATACTTGCCTTAGTTTTACTGTGTAGTAATTCCTAATAGTGCTGATGTATGTGTTGGTTGTTCTGTGGTATTAGGGTACTATTGTCTTGTGCTGCTGTGGGTTTTGGTGTGGTTCTGTGTGGTGCTAGTATGCACTGAGAAGTAGAAATGTTGTGTTCTTTTTTCTTTATTAATGAATTTATCTCTGTTTCATAAACAAATATATATATATATATATATGACCAACATGATAATAAGCAGATTGCTGAGCAGCATAGATTTGTCAAAGGAAGCCAAAAAAAAATCAAGTGACACCTAAGATATACAGAGTAGCACGTTAAAAAAAGATATGTGCAGCAGGGACCCACCCACTTCCTTATAGAGAATTAGAAGTCCCTATTTCTGAAAGAAAGCCCTGAACTTGACCACCACCCAAACTTTTGGTGTCATCTGATATTTACCTAGTATCAACAACTCTGGAGAAGAACAAAACAGCATCATAGTCATCAAGAGGTATAAGCCACATGCTGAGGTATGATACCAAGTTACAAACTCAAAGGAACACCAAAGCAGAGGGCATCCATTTTCACTAGGAGATCGTTTTCTTAAGAGTCAGTTTGGGAATACCTTAGGCTGGGCGTACTATGTATATCACAAACCCAAGACATTGGAGAACTCCCACAAGCCTACAACTATTCAATATGATGACAATAGAGTTATCACCTTCTGCATGGATGCAGGAAATTTTTCTTGTTTTTCTCTTCTTATAGCAAAGAAGGATATCCACTCTGTTTGTGTTATCTCATCCAAGAGGCTCATGATACCCCTAAAAAAAGAAGTCCCTCTCTCCCAATCAACCTGGCTACACTATAGAGCAAAACCCACAATTCAAGGTCATCAGATGTGGGTCTTTCAAAGGGCAGCAGATGCAGTACTATCAGATACTTGTTGACAAAAAATAGTGTAATACCTTTATGATTTTGGACAACACGGATCAGATCGTGAACTCCCTTGTATTTTTCTGAAGTGCCCCAGTGGACTATAAAAATAATTAAGTTATTCCTTGGTTTATTTGATACAGTAACACTAGTGACCAATAGACAGTGTAAGCAAACTCTTTTTTCTGGGTAGTCTTGCATCCAAAGTGAGGAGCACTAAATCCCACCCAACCTCCCAACATGAGAGACATCTAGATGCCTTAAAGATTCATCACTGAAAACCTAAAAAAGTGTCAATACAATGAAAATTTCATGCAGCAATCATATGAGAAATTTGGGATAAGGCTTCTTGTTGTTGTTGTTGCGGTAATCATATGAGAAATTTGAATCGAACAACAAAACTTTGGGGGGGGGGAAAAAAAAAAACTTCTTCTTAGCACCTAATTTATAAGTAGAAAGCTACCAGTTTAGTGGACAGGAATATGATTTGCATGGTAACAACACAGCTACAACATAATCTAGTCCTTGCAATGTGGATCAGCAGAGTTTTTTTTTTAAGACAAAGGCAACTGATCACTTAAAAACAAAATATCTTAATAATAAACCAGGAGGCAGGATGTTTAAAGGCTTGATCAAGCTATGAAACATGAATTCACTCTTTTACTTTCAAGATTATTTGGGTGCATATCAAAGTAAATGGACAGGCCACCTAACCATTAATGGACTAGTTCCCACAAATGCTACTCTGGCTCCTGACAATCAGATAATCACAGAGAGATCTACCAACACTTTTAAGTTCTTATGAAATAATTTCTTGTAGGTGATGATTGATAGTTTTTTTTTTTGGATAAGTGGGTGATGATTGATAGTTTAAATAAATAAATAAAAAGTTTGGCCCCAAGGGAAGGAGGATGGGGAGATTCAAACTAGTGACCTCTGCTTCATGAGGCATGGTCACAGCCGATATTTTCTGAGGAGAACTGGACATTTGTAAGATGCAATTGCATAAATTAATCCAAAAAGATTTTTAAGAAAATAAAAAATGATGCCAGAAATTTGAAGATGAAACTCCATTTAAATGATGATTAACAAATTCTAGCTAGGTAATTATTTCGAATAAAACATCAGCCATGTGTATATTAACTTCAGATGAGTACACATTCAAACAAACTCTTTAAAGAGAGGTGTCTGTGAGAAACCTGGCATGTTTGAGACAAAACCGCCTTTGTTCTCGATGCTGCCTCGCTCGGTGTTGGGCTCATGGTCTATAGACATCTGTATTGCCTGGCCCCCTCTTGAGAGAACTGCTCGTGAATCTCCAACATTGGCTACCCATAATTTTTGGCCATTCATCAAAATTGCAGTTACGGCTGTGGACCCACCCCGCCCCAAGTCAGAACTGTGAGAGAGAATTGCCTGGTCTGTCTTCTCATAGGCTTTTGAGATAGATCTGTTGGGGTCAACCCAAAATTCTTCCTAAAATGATTACATTAGATTGTAAGAAACTAAGAATACACCCTTAAAAGTTATTACATAACCAAGCAAGACTGAAATTTAAAATTCTGTTAAAGTTTAAAAGCAAGACCCCACCTCCTTTAGGATATTGGAAAACAAATGTTTCTGGAGGTAGGAAGGAACAGTATCTCCCAAATGGCCATCATAGATAGCAAATAGTCCTAATTCATGTCCCTCAATCTGCATAAATTTAGCAACATGGTAATCCTCCATGGGATGATTAGCTTTCCCTTTTACTAGGCTGAAACCAAACTTGATTAACCCCTCATGGCTTTTTCCTTTGCCAGAGCTAGATGAGGAACGCCCTCCTACAAGCTACATAACAAAACTATAAATAACAAAAACCTCAATATTAATCTTGCGGCAGTTATATGGTACAGAAGCAAACAAAAGTAGTTGCAAGTTGCAACTTTGAAAACCATTTGCATGAGGCTGCAAGAAGAAGATTAAACAAAGAAATTACTATATTTAATTAATAACTATCATTCCAAACAAATGAAGCATTGAAAGTTATCAAGATAGGAACTTTTTTTTTTCTTTTCCTTCTTATTTTGGTCTCTATTAGTCTATTTTGCTATGTTTATATGATGGTTCTTTTTTTCTTTCCTTTTTTTAGAGTGGGGGAGAGAGAGGATGAACGAAGAGGGTCACCAAAAGTTAGTTAAACAAACTGCAAGTCAGAAAACATGCAGTTGGTTCAATTCCGATCATCAGTTCTTCCTAAAATATGTGGCCTACCAGTGTAA
This sequence comes from Quercus suber, assembly GCF_002906115.3. Classification (NCBI taxonomy): domain Eukaryota; kingdom Viridiplantae; phylum Streptophyta; class Magnoliopsida; order Fagales; family Fagaceae; genus Quercus; species Quercus suber. The sequence goes on along the minus strand of NW_027069702.1, from coordinate 999,728 downwards.
AAATTTCAAAATCTCTTATACCCAATTTCAGCAACCCAGCAAATATCAGTCCAATTCTGTGCTAAAAGTCCCCCATCAAACTCACTAAAGAAGCAAGAAGATAACTTGAACAGTTGAACCACTCAAACTAACTAGATGTGCCATCATCACCTCCAAATCCCCCCAATTATCCATTCTATACAAGTGATTATACCACAAAGAATGATCAATAATCTCACTAAGAACCTGCAAACGTTGAATAATTCAACTGAATAACATCACAAAATTATCATATTCACTCAAGAATCTATACCCCTACTAAGAAAATTGGAGACACAAATCAATCACACAACACAAATAATCCTCTAACAAACAATTAAAGACTATGCCTTTTCAGTTTATTGGTTAACCTTTTCACAACACAGAACATATTGATTGGTATTAGAGACAAACTGATAGACACATAAAGTTTTTTTAAAAAAAAAAAAATTCCTTACCTTAGAGTAGGAACCACTAAAACAGCAGAGCCTATCCATAATAGGAATTCAACAGCCACTTCAACTTCTTCAACTAAAATTTCAACATCCAACCCCTGTAGCCACCTCCAACCCAGATTTCAAACCAAACCCACCTCCCCAATTTCACAAACTGCACAATCAAAAACAATAGTTGATCATTATAATATGAAATGAACAAAAACCCTACAACTATTAAAACCCTAAAGCCTTAAAGTCCCCCAAGAAAAAGCCACAAAAGCTAAAAACAAGTAACAAGAACAAACCAAAACTGGGTTATTGAGAAATTCCTCTTACCGATCCAACTGAAAGCCAAAAATGGCTGAACTTTGTTGTTTTGGCTGTGATTTGTATGCTTGCTCCTCTTGTTGTTATTAGCTCGCACACAAGCTATTGAATAAAAAGAGTTGATAATTTTATAAATAAATAAAATAAAATAAAATAAGAAAAGAAAAAGGGAGAGGGAATATTTGAAATCTTTTTTCTTAAAAGAAAAAAAAAGTTTGTGAGACGAAGGAATCGAAGGAGAGCTATGTGTTTCTTTATGGAGGTGATGATTTTTTTTAGAACCGTTTGGAGGAGACTTGCCAATGAGAAAGATATTATTATTTATAAGTAAAAGATAAAAAAAGGCTGACACTTAGCAGAGCAGACTTACTTTCCTGTTGACTTTGCTGTATCTATTTCTACTGTTTCTTTCTTTGTTTATTTATTAGTTATGGTTAGGTATTTATTAATTAACTATTTTAAGAAATATTTTATATTATTTTTAAGATAAATATAAAATGTAGTAAAAAGAGAAAGGTATTTTTTTTTAAATTATTTCTAAAATTATTTTATAAAATAATATTAGGGCATTTATTAGCTTTTTGGATGGTAGTACAAATTTTTTACATGTATTAACTCAACCCAATCTAGTTTACTATTTTTTTTTTTGCTACAGTTTTGACGTTACATACTATGGATGATTGCTTTTTACTTGTATATAGATTCGCAATTTTTTTTTTCTACTATTCACACTCTACCACATCATAATTGTGGCAAATAAGTTGTGAATAATTTGTTGCCCCATATTTTTTCTCAAGGTAATTCTATTACTAGGTAAAAAGTAGTTGTATCAGAGTATTCGCACTAGGGATTGCAAATGCCAAATGTAAGGTGGGGTTGACATTTCAAGCCCAAAACTGCTTGGCATTTGGGATTGTAAATGGCTACAATTGTAAAAATTTTTGGAATTATGCTACAGTGCAATTCTACATGTAGCTCAATTGCACTGTAGCTCAATTGTAAAAAAAAAATTATTCCTTTGACTCTCCCACTCTCTACACTCTGTGTCTCCCACGTCTCTCTCTCTTTCAGATTTCTCCCTCTCCTTTTGCTCTATCTAAGCGATTTCTCCCTCTCCCTTTGCTTTCCATCAGGCCACCGTTGGCCACCATCGCCCAGCAACGCCAAGCCTAGGTCGCGTCTCAATGTTTTGCTCTGATGTGGCTTTGTTGTTTTGCTCCAATGGGTTTGCTCCGATGTGGGTGTGGTTTGTGGGTTTCTTGGTAGAGATTGGTGGGTTTCTTGGTGTAGATTGGTTCGGCGTGGGTCGTGGCTCTCTCAAGTCCGGTGTGAGTCATGGGTTTTGGGTCTTGAATCGGTTGCATTGGTTGGGTTTTGAATCGGTGTGAATCGTGGCAGGTTGTGATGGCTTTAGGGTTGAGGATTGTGGTGGATCGACGGGTTTGGAGTTTTGGGATATGTGGGTTTTTTTTTTTTTTGTTATTGCTGTGATCGGTTGGGGGTTGCCATGGTTTGGTTTGGTTTGTTTTTTATTTTGATTTTGTGGGTTGCCGTGATTTTGATTTTTTTGTGCTTGAAGATGACTTTGGTTTTCAACTGATAAAAATCAGTTTAGGTACTAAGTTTTGGAGATAAAACTCAGTTTGGGTATGTACTTGGTGGTGGTGGTGGTAGCAGGTGGTTGCAGAGGTGATTTGGGTTTTGGGATATATTATTTTATTGGGTAGATATATTATTTTAATGAGTACAATAGGAAAATAAAAGTTGAGATGTTGGGAGTGTTGTAAAATGGTATGGTATAATTGATAAAGTAATTTTTTAGGATGGTAAAATAGGATAGAGTAGCATTTGCTGATGTGAATGCTCTCACAATTATTCTACGTCATAGTGTCTTTAACTTTTACATGAAGTCACCATTTTTTTCTCCGTTACTCAAATACTGCAACATGGACAATTATAGTAAAGATTATAGTTTTTTTCTTTTTCTTTTTTGTGGTCCTATAATATGTGGTTCATGGGCCTCCACTAACCACCACCCCCCCCCCCCCCCAAAAATCTAATGGTAAACTACTTTTTTTTTTTTTTTTTTTTTTTTTTTTTTTGAGAATGAAGACATTAAACTTTAGGCATAAATGCACTTTTGGTCCTTACATTTTATTTTTACCACTTTTAGTCTCTAAACCAATTAACACATGACATTTAAGTCCTTATCGTCAGCCAACTAATGGGAAAAGCTGAGGTGGCAGATGGAATACCCTGTTAGCTGATGTGGCGATTAAAATATTATTTGGCATTTTTATATGCCATGTCAGCATTTTAATTTTAAAAAAAGCCACATCAGATAAAAATAATATAAAAATTTCTAACCTAATTATTTTTTAAAAAAAGAAAAGAAATTAGTTAAATTAATTTTTTTTTTTTGAAGAACATGAAGAACTTAGAACTATGTGTTCTTCATTTTCTTCCCCAACTAAGCTTGCCCAGAAAATTAAAAATTAAAAATATACTTTTCTTTTCTTGCATTTTCTTAGCAACCAAACCCATAAAATCACTTAGATTTACAAAATAAAAAGACATGCCCATAAAAATTTACAAAACACAAACATTCAACAAGATTTTCTTATGCTTTGAAACCAAACACAAAAAACACAAAACTCAAACCCAGATTTTTGGCCTCCATGCACAACCAAACCACAAACAACCACACAACCTTAAATTCAACAACTCGCACACCTTTAACCCCAGATCTGAAGCCGCAGATTTAGTTAGCCTATGGGTTTTGAGAGAAAGCCACCGCTGGTTTCGGCCATCAATTTAGAGAGAGAAAGTTTGGGTTTTCGTCCTTGGGTTTAGAGATAGAGAACTAGGTTTTTACTTCAAACTCAACCCGATCCATGCAATCATCATCCTTATCCATTACAGTAATGACAAGTAGCAAAGCCTGAATAAGATCTTTAGAGAAAGCGTACAAATTCCAACAAACCCACAAATAGTCAATTTGGATTCAGACAACATACACCACAAACCCACAAACCTAGATCAACAAAACTCACAACCCACAAACCCATCGTCGGAATACATATCTCAACCACGATCTACACCAATGAGCTGAGAGATAGAGAGATGAAAGAGAGAGACTTACTGATTTGGGATAGAGAGACAACGATTTGTGAGTTAGAGAGAGTTTGAGCCATTTGGGTCTGAGTTTGAGCGAATCGTGAAAGAGAGAGTAGGTCATTCTGTGAAAGAAAAGAAGAGAACCACTGTTGATTGTGGTGGTGGCGGTAGTGGCGATGGGTAGGGGAGGCCGGCCATGGAGTTTGAAAGAGTTGTGAGAGTTTTGGAAGGGAGAGGAAGGTTTGAGATTTAGAAGGGATGGGAACCGGTTTGAAGGTTTTCTTTTGAGTGTGTGAAAATTTTTTGGGTTTGGATGCCAAGAAAATACATGAAAAGAAAGAAAGAAAAGGAAGCCAAAGAAAGGGGAAGAAAATAACGATTAATTTGCTAAAAATATGAGTCAATCTTTTGGGGAAGAATACAAAGAACACAAAGAAAATGAAGAACACATAGTTCTGAGTTCTTCATGTTCTTCCAAAAAATAGAAAAAAATTAATTTAAGTTTTTTTTTTTAAATTTATTTTCTTTTTTGGTTTAAATTTTCTGACATGGCTTTTTATTAAAAAAAATTAAAATGCTGACGTGGCATATAAAAATGCCAAATAATATTTTTTAATAATATTTTAATCGCCACATCAGCGCCACGTCAGCTAACAGAGTGTTTTGTTTGCTACCTCAGCTTTTCCAGTTAGCTGGTCGACAGTAATGACTTAAATGTCATGCGTTAATTGGTTTAGGGACTAAAAGTGGTAAAAATAAAATGTAGGGACCAAAATGAAAAAAAAGTGTAAAATGTAGGAACCAAAAGTGCATTTACGCTTAAACTTTATTAAGAAAATCAGCCATGGTTGGCTAGGAATATAGAAGCCAAGTTTGGAGGAATATTCTCTGTCCACATTGAGAAACCTCTAACATGTCTAGTATCTTTAGCTAGGTTATGCGCTACACTATTGCCCGAACGGCGAACATGGCAAAAGGAAACACAACTGCCTGCCACTATCATGGACTTCGCTGAGCTGAGTATGTGACCATAGGGGGAAAAGGACTTTTCATTTGAGTTCAGGGTGTTTAGTATGTTGCCTAAATCTCTTTCCAAGATAAATGAAGTGAATCCAAGGTTCTATGCAAAGGATAAGGCTTTAGCTGCAGCCATTGCTTTAGCTATATCTGGGGAGAAAGGGAGACTAGCTTGTTCAGATAGGGAGGCGATTGCTTGCCCAGTACTATCTCGAACAATCACTCCTAGGTCGGCTTTCTCTATATCTTTGAATAAAGCTTCGTTGAAATTTACTTTGACTCTTCCTGCCAAAGGAGGAAACCAATTAACCCGAACTGAGGAGCTGTGTTGAATCTGCTTTGGGGCTTCAAATATAGCTTGGTGGAATATGGCAAGAGCATGTGAAGCTGCATGGAGTACTTGTGACAACGAATATTCTTTGGATGAAGTTCGTACCTGGTTTCGACAATGCCAAATGGTCCACATAACTGATGCTATTAACTCTACATTCTTTTGCTCCTCATGTGTGAAAATAAGCACCTTTCAGATTGATGGGAAAGTTTTTGATTATCTGAAGGTGAGCGAAGGAATGGAATCCCAGATTGGCGTAAGCTGATTACATCCCCATAATGCATGGTATATGTCTTCCACCTCCACCTTGCATAGTTCACAAGTATCTTCAGTCAAGATGTGCCGCCGTTGCAGGTTTTATTTGACAAGAAGGGCATTTCGACAAGCCCTCCAAAGGAAGTTGCAAACCTTGTTTTGGACTGAGAGACCCCATATCATCTTCCATAGCCCATTATCATTAGGAGTAGGACTTGTCTGTTGGTCGCTAGAGTACTCCGTGGCTAGAAACTTAGAGCCCGACTTCACTGTGTAGCTACCTGATGGAGTAAATGGCCAAACCACTACATCTTCTACCTTGTTCATACAAAGAAGGATGCTTGAAATTAACTCTGCCTTGTGGGGTATCAATTGTCCCTGCAGTAGGTTTTTATCCATTTATGTATGACTGGATCAATGTGGTCTGAGACCCTCATGTTTTCAAAGCCTTGCACTACTTGTGAGCTGACCCGAGGCTGTGTTGGAGAAGGCAACCATGCATCATTCCACACACTTATGGCCTCTCCACATTCAACTCTCCACCTGACCCTCTTCAATAATAAATCCCGCCCTTTTAAGATACTTTGCCATGCATAGGAACCTGTGATTGAATTTGGGGCTTCCAAAATGGAATAATGGGGGAAAAAATCTCACTTTGAAGACTCTATAGAATAAGAAATTTTTGTGGTGTAGTAATCTCCATGCTTGCTTTGTCCAAAGTGCATCATTAAAAATAGCTAGGTCTTTGAAACCCATTCCTACTTCACCAGTGTACTTTTCTTCTATCTCCTTTATGCTTCCACCAAAATTTCCTAGTGAGACTCTCAATGTCTACACAAAGACCCAAAGGAAGTTTGAAGCAACTCATTATGTAAGTTGGGATTGCTTGAACCATTGCCTTGATAAGGATTTCCCTTCCTGCCTGAGACAACAGTTTCTCCTTCCACCCCTGTAGTTTTTTCCACACCCTCTCCTTTATGAAGTTGAACCTAGCTTTCTTATGTCTCCCTATTAATGATGGCAGTCCCAAGTACTTCTCATATTTCACAATCTCTAGTACATCCAGTGCAATTTTGATGTGGTTCTTAATTTCCTCAGAAGTGGATTTATTGAAGAAGATGGTGGTTTTGTTTTTGTTGATTTGTTGACCCGAGCATCTGCCATAAATTTCTAGGATTTTCATAATATGTTGACATTCTTGAATAGTGGCCCTGCAAAACAATAGACTATCATTTGCAAACAGGAAATGGGTTAGTCTGGGGCTATTTCTACAAAGAGAATAAGCCATGATAACACCTTGTGCTGCCGCCTTATTAATGAGGCCAAGTAAGCCCTCAGTGCACAATAAAAATAGAATTGGTGAAAGTGGGTACCCTTGGCGGATACCTCTAAAGGGTTTGATCATCCCTTTAGGTTCTCCATTAACCAGTATAGAATAGGAAACTGTTCTGACACACAACATCAACAGAGTAATCCATTTTTCAGTGAAACCCAACTGTCTCATAACAGATTCAAGGTATGACCACTCCACCCTATCATAGACTTTGCTCATGTCTAATTTAATTGCCATGTAATCTTCCTTTCCACCATGTTTCTGCATACTATGGAGAGACTCAAATGCAACCAAAATATTATCAGAAATAAGCCTACTTTTTGTAAAAGCACTCTGATTCTCAGTAATAACATTTGGTAAAAAAATTTTGAGTCTATTGGCCAAGACTTCAGAAAAAATCTTATAAAGCACATTGCAAAGACTTATGGGTCTAAAATCTGAAGCATGCTTAGGGGATTTACTGAGAATCTGACCAAGAGTACTCCAAATGTGTTGGTAGAATAGAGGTGGCATGCCATCTGGTCATGGGGCTCTTAGTGGGGCCATTTCATTGATTGCCTTTTGCACCTCCCAAGTTGTGAATTCTAATGATAGTTGGTGGTTCATATCTGCATTGATCACTTTTTGGATTGAATTTGTGGCTTCCTCACACTATGTGCCTATGCTGAAGTGAACAGCCCTTGAAAATAGGACACTAATATGTCAGCCACTTCCTTATTGCATGTGCTCCATTGCCTTGTTGAAGCCCGTAGCCTCTGAATTGTATTTTTCCTCTTCCGTTGTGTTGCCCTACTATGGAAAAATTTAGAGTTTCAGTCTCCCTGTGAAGCCCATAACACTTTGGACCTTTGAAACCACATCCGTTGCTCTTTATCCACCAGACTTGCTGTCTCCTTTTTTTAATTCTTGAAGCTGAAAATTCTGACCAATCCGCATGCCTTCTTTTTCTGCATGAACCCAGTCTTTTCTTTTCTGTTTTAGCAACATTTTGACATTACCAAAGTGATCCCTGCTCCATTTCAACAGCTCCTTTCCACATTTTTCGATCTTGTACACCGTTCTAAAGGTTGGATCATCTATGCCTCTAGCATCCCAAACCGCTTCTCCTATTTCAGAACATCCTCGGTTAGACAGCCACATCTTTTTGAATCTGAAGAGTTTTGGTGTATTATGGAAATCTAATCCCACAGTGTTGATCCATAATGGGTAGTGAATCGATGAGTCGACAGTTAAGTGTTGGACTTTTGTACCTGCAAATCTCAAAAGCCAATCGTTAGTTGCAAAAGCCTGATCAAGCCGCTCCCCTATGGAGTGACTTGTAGAAAAGTGTTTCTGCCATGTAAAATGATGGCCTGAAAATCCAAGGTCAATAAAACCACATTCATCCACCACATCCAGGAATAACTGCATTGTTAGTGTATAGATTAGCCCATTGGGCTTAGCCTAGTATATTACTTGTACTATACTTCTATTACTTGTACTGCACACATACCTAGCCTATATAAAGGCTCTCTTTTGTATATTGTTACATACATAATATTATACAGACTATTCAGTCATTCTCTCTCTTTTTATATTGTTAACATGGTATCAGAGCCTTTCCTCTGATTTTTTGGTTCCTGTGGACATCTCCGGCGTTCTTCCGCTGCCCTCGCCTTCATCCGGTAGTCACTGTCGGAAGCGAGTCACCGCCGTCACGCCCACAAACCTAGAACACTCGGATTTCGTCAGTTTGTTGATCAAACAGCCAAAGTAAAGGCATACATTGACAGATCTGACAGTCCCGAGCAAAACCCAACAAAAATCTGCCAGAAACAGCCTTCCACGCGCCCCCACGCGCCGCCAGAAGTTTCTGCCTCACGAGCACGAGTCGCCACGCGCTGCCACGCGCCTCCACGCGCCGTCTCTCCAGTACACGCGCTTCACGCGCCGTCCACTCGCCGTCCACGCGCCTCACGCGCCCTGCTCCGTTTCACGGACTGCCACGTCAGCCCTAGGGTGACGTCACTCAGCCACGTCAGCATCCACGTCAGCATCAGCCGTTGACCTTTGACCATTGACCGTTGACTTTGACCAAGGTCAAAATTTTTCAACAGGACCTGTCTTGCTCAGTTTTTCGCGTAGATTCCGATTTTGGGCTCCGTTTCTGCATTTGAGGTCTCTAAATCTCAGTTTTTGGTCATTTTCTTCATTATGGCTCAACAAAGTGAACGCGACATCATACGTCCTATCACCATTATGTTGGATGGTCCTACTAGCTATCATGCATGGTCTCAGAATATGACTGTTTTTCTCAAGGGTCGTAAACTGTGGAGATATGTGACTGGTTCAATTCCTAAACCAGTACCAAACCCTAAGTCCAAATCATAGCTGCTGAAGAGTCTTCCACGACTACTGTTACAACAGATGAGATCGCCTAGAGGAATGGGAGAGTATTCAGAGTAAGATATTGTCTTGGTTTATTAATACCTCTATTCCCTCCATTCATAATCTTCTTCCTCGTCTTGAGACTGCTGAGGCTGCTTGGAAGTTTTAGCCGATCGCTATAATTGTACTAATGATTCAAGCTTAGAGTTCCATATTGAATCAAAACTTTATCAAATGCGACAAGAGACAGGTCAGTCCATTTCTGATTTTTATTCTCAGACTTCTACTATGTGGGAACAACTCTCTGCTGCAGATCCTCCACTAGTGTGTTCTAAGGACATTGAGCTCTTTGCCAAATATCGGGATCGCCGTAAATTTATGCACTTCATGATGGGTCTGCGTGAGGATTTTGAGCCTACTAGGGCTTCTCTGCTTAGCCGGTTTCCTACTCCTTCTCTTGATGCTGCAGTGAAGGAGCTCATCTCTGAGGAAAACCGTCGGCCTGCTTATCACATGTCATCTGATCATGTCTTGGCTACACCATCTCCACAGCCTCCCATTGCTGCATTCACTGCTCCTCCACGGATAAACTCTAGGCGTCCCACCTCTCAGTCTTCCAAAGGTACTCGCTGTGAGTTTTGCCGTGCTAAAGGCCATGACATCTCAGTTTGTCGTAAACTGCAGAAATTTGTGCAAGAGCAGAATAAAGCTTCTCTTCCTCGGGCAGCTGCTGTATGTCCTTCAGATCCATCGGTTCCTACAGGTCCATCTTTGACTTCCTCACTTACTACGGCTGATATTGAGGCAGTTGTTCAACAGGTTTTATCCCGCACTTCCACTGCCCTTTCTGTCACCTCAGGTAAACAACCTTGGTTTTTTGATACTGCATGTTGTAACCATATGACTCCTGATGAATCCCAATTTTCTGATAAGGCACCCTTAGAACATCCAATCACCATTTACACTGCTGATGGAACTCCTATGCCTGTTAGTCATAAAGGAACAATCTCTTCTCCTTGTTTATCCCTTAGTGACACTTTTCATATCCCAAAGTTATCCCTCAATTTGCTTTCTGTTGGTCAACTTTGTGAATTAGGCGTAGATCTTCTCTTTACTAATCATGGTGTGGATGTGCAGGATCCCCGGACAGGTCAAGTGCTTGGGACAGGCCGTAAGGTTGGTCGCATGTTTGAGGTTCATGACTTGAAGATTCCTTCACAAGTTGTTTCTGCAGCTGCTACCACTACCACCTCCTCACCTGATCTATGGCATGCTCGTCTTGGTCATCCATCCTTATCTCGTCTCTGTTGTTTTCTTGGTTATGGTGTTACTCAAAAGGGGTTTCGCTGCTATGATCCCATTTCTCATCGTCTTCGTGTCTCTCGTCATGTTGAGTTTTGGGAACATCGTCCTTTTACGAGTCTTCAGCAGTTTTCTACATCCTCTTCCTCTGAGTCTCCCATTTTTACTGATCTTTTCCTCCCTCTCTATCCTGAACTTGTGGAGGATTCTTCAACATCGGCTGCCTCTCCAGACGACTCATCTCCGGTTCTGTCCCCGGCATATGACCTGCCTGTCTTGGATCCTGTGGCACCACCCTCTCCTGAGTCTCCTGATGGTCCTGAACTTCGTCGTTCCACTCGGGTAAGCATTCCTCCCCCTTATCTCTCTGATTATCATTGCTCTTTTGCCCTTGCCACCCTCTATGAACCTCACACCTATCGTGAGGCCCATACTGACCCTCTTTGGCAGCAAGCTATGAATGATGAACTAGATGCCCTTCATAAAAATCACACTTGGGATATGGTTGATTTGCCTCCTGGTCAGTCTGTAGTAGGTTGTAGGTGGGTTTACAAGATCAAGACCAAGGCTGATGGATCTGTTGAACGATACAAGGCTCGCCTAGTTGCCAAGGGCTTTACCCAAGAGTATGGCATTGACTATGAGGAAACATTTGCTCCTGTTGCTCGCCTTACATCTGTCAGATGTCTCATTGCTGTGGCTGCTGTTCGCCGTTGGCCTCTTTATCAAATGGATGTGAAGAATGCTTTCCTCAATGGAGACCTTCAAGAAGAAGTGTACATGCAACCACCCCCTGGCTATCCACATTCAGGCAGTCAAGTTTGTCGCCTTCGCCGTGCTCTTTATGGCCTCAAGCAGGCTCCTTGAGCTTGGTTTGAAAAGTTCAGCTCAGTTGTTGCTCAGCAGGGTTTCACTTCGAGTCCTCATGACACTGCTCTCTTCGTCCGAAGATCCTCTGCTGGTATCACTCTTATTCTTCTCTATGTTGATGATATGATTATTACTGGAGATGATTCTGCAGGTATCCGCTCTCTTCAACACTTCCTTAGTCAGCATTTTGAGATGAAAGATTTGGGTACTCTCAGCTATTTTCTTGGGCTTGAAGTTACCTCATCCTCTAATGGATACTATCTTTCCCAAGCTAAATATGCTTCTGATCTTCTCTCTAAAGCCGGTATCACTGACAACAAGACTGTTTCCGCTCCTTTGGAATATAATGCAAAGCTCACACCCTTGGATGGTGAACCTATATCTGATGCTACTCGCTATCGTCAGTTGGTTGGTAGTCTGATCTATCTCACTGTTACTCGTCCGGATATTTCACATGCCATGGGTATGGTTAGTAAATTCATGGATGCCCCTCGTTCTATCCACTATGCTGCTGTTCTTTGGATTCTTCGATATGTCAAGGGTACACTTTATCATGGTCTACACTACTCCTCTCGGTCTTCTCTTGAGCTTCATGCTTATTCAGATGCAGACTGGGCAGGTGATCCGACTGATCGATGCTCTATCATAGGTTTTTGTTTCCTGTTGTGTACTTCTCTTGTCTCATGGCGTAGCAAAAAGCAGGATGTTGTTTCCCGTTCTAGTACTGAGGTTGAGTATCGTGCCCTTGCCGACACCACCTGCGAGCTTGTCTGGCTTCGCTGGCTCTTGGCTGACATGGATGCTCCGCAGCCCAATGCTACTCCTCTTTATTATGACAATCATAGTGCTATCTACATTGCTCATAATGATGTCTTCCACGAACGCACCAAGCACATTGAGATCGACTGCCACATCACTCGCCAGCATCTTAAGAAAGGCAATCTCAAGTTGTTCTCTATCTCATCTGCTGACCAGCCTGCTGATATCTTTACCAAGTCTCACCCGCCTGGTCGTCTTCGAGATCTTGTATCCAAACTCCAGTTGGCTTCCTCCTTGCCACCTCGAGTTTGAGGGGGGATGTTAGTGTATAGATTAGGTTAGAGTTAGCCCATTGGGCTTAGCCCGGTATATTACTTGTACTGCACTTATGTTACTTGTACTGCACACATACCTAGTGTCACGACCCAAATCCATGAAACATGAATTTAGATGCATGACTAACGTGCCAATCTTGCACAAATAAAAGTAAAATTAATCCAAAATAATTTAAAACTCCAAAGAAACAATGCTCTTAATAAATAACCTCTTACAAAAATCTAAACTCCACAAATTGGAAATAGTCTCCAAAATATAAATCATGAATTACAAAATAAGGATAACTAAAATTCTATAAGTCTTCAAGTAATATAGAATTCGCCTACAACTTCCACGCTCAACCTTGCACCTTACAAAGCGATCAGAATGTCCTATATTCCCAACTACACTTCAATCTGAAAAATAATAATTGATGGGGTGAGCCACATCTAGTAAGTAATTATACAGAATACACAACAGAACAGAGTCAAGCAACGCACGAGTATTTTGATTTTTTTCACAAACTCATTTAATGATATCAAAAATAATTATTCCAAAACATATAATGAATCACTTAATACATATGTAATCACATCTTAAAATCATTAGAAATCACATACATAAAATTGACCAGAGCACAGTGTCACATATACACATCACATATTCTCACATACAATCCTGTGAGCGGATACCAACATCTAACCCCTGCTGGTGAGGGATCAACACATATTCTCACATACAATCCTGTGAGTGGATTTACACATATACCTGATATATCTGATCAATTCCAAAAAACACTTATTTTGAGTCACATATCACAAAACACAATTTACGCAAAATATAATAATTTACTTGATATTAACAATTTCTTTTTCAAATACAAGGGCATATCAAAGATCACAATATCAAATAGAACATAAATCAAAGGATGCTTGACTCTCTTAGGGAATGAATAAGAATTGAAGAGTTTCTATAAATATTTTTACAATTTTTGAGTAAATTTAAAAACCCAACTTGCTAAAAGAAACGTCTTAAATACACTTTGGAAAATAAGAATATGACTTTGAAATCACTTAATTTTAAACAAACTTAAAGGTCAAGAACCTTTTTAGAAAACTTACTTAAAACTCAATTCTTTTCTGAAAATCGTTTAGTTTAGAAATCCTCTTTTAAATGAGATTTAGACATTCAAAACGTTATTTGAAATTCAAAGTATTTCTTTAAAACATTATTTAATAGTCGAAATTTCTCTTTCATTGATGCAAAAATACTTTTGACAAACTTTAGAAAATATAAGTTTGAAATACAAAACTTTTGAAAACTTTTAACTTCTAAGAACCTAATGGACAAAACTTGTGCATATAATGCATAATTACTTACTGCACTTGAATCACTCTGAAAGTCCAGCCGAAACAACCTCCAATAGCCTCAAAGTACTCTTAAATAAGACCTATATTCAATCATAGAAAATACTTAATATCCTCCACAAAATATAGAACTTATTGAACTATACATAAAAAAAAAAAAAAAAAAAAAAACTAAAATTTGACAATCTTAATCTATTAACAGAATTTGATAAAAATCATAATTAGCAAATAAAAAATGGCATAAAGAGCATCTTATTATATGACTATATCACTTTATAGAGGCCCAAGCCCCAAAATCCCATAAGAAAGATAATTAGCAAACGAAAAGTATAAGTAAAAGAGCATCTTAGTACAATTTAAAAAAAATATATATATACCATATATAACCATGACCATTATGACATGAAGCAAGTGAACGATGAGCATTATTGTTGTTTATTATCCCAGGTGAGAAAACATATGTCTTTTTGGAAGATTCATGTGTTCTTGAAAAAACTGAATGCTATTTTAGTTTGTGCAAATTATAGAACATAGAATTGGTAATTTAGCAATGCAAAGGAGACGGCATGTAGTGGTTTAGGAAGAGTATGCATTTAGTTATAAGGGAAGAGGAGTAGGCATAAACATTAGAAAACCTTTGAACGGAGGAATAAGGAAAACAAAGAGTTTTTGATGATTATCATCCCTCTCCATTAGTCTTATTTATTACTAATTGAAATCTATTGAGTTTAGTAAGTAACAGTTGGATCTAAACCAATAAAGTTATAATGTTATGCAATTTTGGTATATACTGTTTTTTTCAATTTATTCAGAAAATTTTATGGCAACATTTGTTATGTGGATTTTGAGTTTTGACCCACAAATGTAATAACTATATGGTTTGATGTATGACAGAAGACATGATTTGCTATTGTAATTATATCTTGTCACATATGAGATCTTCTCTTGTTACCTGAGAATTCTTTCTTGCAACTTTTAATGCCTGATTATATTTTCTATTTTCAGTTCATTGTGTTCCCTCTCTCTCTCCAATAATAAGGTTTTTCATATCAAGTTATTTTGAAGCATTAATAACAAGTATAGAAGATTGGTAATGCTGCTTTCCTGCAGTCAACTGCTGATTATGATCTCTATGGCAGATCATTGACATTCATCAGCATCACCTTTATAAAATATTAAGAGCAGGAGCGGGCCATATATACCAGTGTATCCTTCTAAATTTCAAGGATTCTGTTTTTTCTTGACCTGTCTTATGTTCCATTTAATTATGTAACTTAGGGTTGGTTCGTCAACATATTTTCTTGCTCATTGCTTTTCTTTTCTTTTCTTTTTTTCCTTAGATTTTGAAAAATAGCTCTTTTTCCCAAACTGTGTTCTGTTTTCTTTGTGTACCTTATGTGTATGAGACCTGTTATTGTATTTCTTCCACCTTAACTCTATTTTAAAGATCTATAGCAGTGTGCAGTTCCTTCCTTGGAGACCCTGGGAAGGTATCTCTTGTAAATTTAATTGATCTCTCTCTCTCTCTCTCTCCCTCTCTCTCGTGCATATGTGCAAGCATGTACTTGGGGTGTCAATAATGATATAAGAGCCATGGCTACATTGGATGCAACTAGCTTTAGTGATTGCATACTGGACATTAATATCTGCTCACATGGTAGTTTGCTACTTTGCTTATTCAACATAAAGCATTGGCAAATTTGAGGGAGCCCCGTAACAGTTGATTGATTTGTAAATTCATCAAGTCTAAAGTTTAGTAAATAAGGGACAATGATGAAGTTCAGACGAAAGCAGGGTCTTCTTAGAATTATGTTTTCCTTGTAGAAGGTAAAGTGTGGATCCATGGAAGACATAATGAATGCCTTTGACTGGAATATCATGTGTCCAAGTCCAAGCTTTGTCATGGAAGACAAGAAAGAAAAATGTAACACTACAACCATGCAATTGGCTCAAAATATTGTCAAATGTTCCATTTTCTAGTGAGTGATACAGACTGCCAACTGTATCAATGGCATCCGGTTTTCCCGTAGTCCGTTATTTTTAGCTATGATTTCCTTGTAACAAAGGCTGGCCGCTCAAATTTTAGGGGCACCCAATGCCCCAAACATAGCCTAAGTTTCCTTAAAAAGGAACAAATGATCGATTCAGTCTTAACCATTACGAATCTTAACCATTACTTTCCTTCTTCTGATGTGTACAAACATGCTGTAACTCAAGAATTAGTTTCAAAGATGGTCATTTTTGTTGCCATGATGATGAGCTATTTTGATTTGTATTCGTTACAGTTGAAAGCTCTAAAAGCCTCAACAATCTTCTAGCTAAGTTGCAAGCTATCAATGTAATCTGTCTCTGATAACTTCCTTCACTTTTTTTTTTGTAATGTTGGTACAAAATACACGAAGTCAGTCCAGTAAGCTTGGTCAGTGCAATGAGCCAGAGCGAGAGGGCCACAAATGCTAATATTAACGAGCAGTAGCCCGTGAAACTGTCCCTTTTGCAAAGGGTCTTCAAAACCAGGTTACCAATAATGATAACAACTCATAGGTGTCAATGTCTTATTCCATTAGTACCACGTGAACTGAGTTACCACGTAGGACGAGTGACGAGTTCATCAGGGACAATGAACTTTGAGTTATTTATATATTTGCCAGGGTGGGCTTCAGCCTTCCATTATTAAGTTTTTGGAGGGTCTTAATTTTATTATTTACTTTGTTAAATTATATAAATTACACTCTTTAATTTGATTTGTTTCATTATAATAATATTAACTTTTTCACTCCCTCCCTTTAATTTATATATTTTTTCAATATGATCATTTCACCGACATCTTTCCGTATATCCTATTTCATCAACATCTTACTGTAAATCCCATAAAACAATGAAGTTATGTTATTATAAACTAATAAATTTAACGACAAAATTTGAATGGAAATGCAAGAAAGGATTGATTGTCTCCAAGATGTTACTATATGAATTTTTTTTTTTTTTTTTTTGTTCTAATTAGCTCAACTGGTAAAATTTTTAATGGTTGAATAAAAGATCTGAAGTTCAATTCTCATCTACACCAAAAAGTAATTAGTGCCTTTATCCTTATATAGATGTCTGACTTAACCAAACCTTAGGTTTGGAGTTAAGAGTATGTGGGTTTGGTAAGGTGTTAGACATCCAAACTTTCCTAATCCAATGAATCAAGCTCCATTTGTGTTATTAGGCCATGCATAATCAAGGAATTCACTATGGTAGATCCATTTTCCTAATCACACAATCTTTTTATTGAATAAAATAAATGCATATATGCAAGGAAAGATTTTATTGCCAACCATCACATACAAATTTGTGCCTAAATGCATTTGGGCGCTAGAGTTTGAATTTCAAAATTACCTTTTAGGATTTCTAGTTGCAAGTTGCAACATGCATACACATAATGGAGAAAGTCTACTATGTTTCGATAATACCAACTCAGTATCTGTTTTAGTATTTTCTACCCAATAAATGAATGACACTTGTTTCAAAAAACTATATCAGGCTACTCCAATAAATTAATTATAATCTTCTATACTATCGGGAAGATAAATTAATAATTTATTGGAGTAGTATGATGTGGTTTTTTAAAACAGGTGTGACTTATTTATTGGGTAAGAAATACCAAAACAGATGCTGAGTTGGTATTACCGAAACATAGTATACTTTCTCCACATGATGACCCTCCATATGTAGTTATGCACCACTAACCAAGAGTACATAATGTTGAGCATGAACCTGGAAAACTCTACTTGCCCACCCAACCCAAAGGGTATTGGGCTTGGGCGGGTTACATGGATGCTTGAGTCAGCCCGGGCCAAACATTTGGGTCTATTTTGGATATTAGGTCCAACCATATTAGGCTACTCCAATACATTAATCATTATCTTCTATACTATTGGGAAGATAAATTAATAATTTATTGGAGTAGTATGATGTGGTTTTTTAAAACAGGTGTGACTAATTTATTGGGTAGGAAATATCAAAACAGATGCTGAGTTGATATTACCGAAATATAATATACTTTCTCCACATAATGACCCTCCATATGCAATTATGCACCACCAACCAAGAGTACATGGGGTTGAGCATGAACCTGGAAAACTCTACTTGCCCACCCAACCCAAAGGGTATTGGGCTTAGGTGGGTTACATGGATGCTTGAGTCAGCCCGGGCCAAACATTTGGGTCTATTTTGGATATCAGGTCCAACCCGATCCACCTAATCTTAAAAAAAAAAAAAAAAAAAAAAAAAATTTGAGTTAACTCTTTTTGTGAGCTTGAATAGAATAAAATTAGTCATTCTTACTTATGGAATTAAATTTTGCTGAGTCATGGTTACTTTGGGAGTACCAAGAGTGATTTTTACACTTAAAAAATGATACCATTTCATCATTGAGGTCATGGACTCAAAGTTGTAGGTCTATACAAAATAGGTTGTTTACCTGGATTATATTAAAGACAAATATCAACTAAAGGATTGAAATAAAAAATTAAAATTTATAGGGGCACAAATGAAAGTCAAATTATGAAGAAAAAATTTCTAATTTAGTTTTATTATTTATAATTTTTAGAGGGTTAAAAATAATCTATTTTGAGGTTTTAAGAGTCAGCAAGACCATCAGACTCTACTAATTTTTCAATAATGGCTGAAAAGTGATATATTTGGTGGTATTTCTTTTAATTAGTTTTGAGTGTAAGCGGGACTAGTTATGGTTGACTTCTAAAATATTGTTTCAATATATTGTTCAAGCTTTGATAAACAATACAAGATCCATGCTTTGTTTGTGTCGTCACTTCATGATGTTTGGTATTAGTAATATGATATAGAGCTTGAGCCTGGCCATGGCCATGGGGTTCCACTTTGCAATTCTTGTGGTAGAAATTAAAGTTGGGGGTCAAGGCCAATTAGGGAGGTGCTTGTGGCCTGACACGAGTGTAATTCTCCATTTGCATGCAAGACTTTTGTTTATTATAAAATTAAGGAGGGATGGAAACTATGCTTGCAGTGTGGTAGTCCATACGATGGTGTCTCTCTAGCTTCAAATTTTTAAAAGATTTTTGTTATATAAGTTAATATGTGTACACATCCTCCACTTGAAATGTTTTCATATCATAGTTTAAGTTAAATATTATAAATCTAAAAATGTGTCTATTCTCCAAAGTTTTAACGACGTGATAATTCATACTTTGCTAAATTTAGAAAATATAAAATCTTAATCTTAAAATGAATCCCTTCATTTCAAGTGAAATAGAAAAGATCTAGATCCTATTTTAGAACGGTCAAATATGTATCGTTATTTGGGTAATGTGTAAGTATATATGTTTATCTTCAGATTTATTACTCTATAGTTTTATTATTTGTCCACATTTTCTGCTACATACCCTATTTTGGTCCAACCTAATACGTGGCATTTAAACGTTCATTCATTTGTGTTTTGTGTAGATGGCTTTAATTTAGGCATATGACTTTTTAATAGATTATGTAAGTATACGTGAATAATCGTTTGAATTGCTCTGTAGTGGGATTAAAAATTTTGTCCAAATGAATTTGGAAGAAAATTCTATCATTTATTTTTGGTGTATTGATAAAAAAATTATTTTGTCTTTCAGTTACGTAATTGAAACAACCCAAAAACTAAAAGATTTAAATTCATGGCGTTCGTTTTCAGGAGTTGTGTTTCTCTGCAAATTTAAAATAAATTTTTTATAGTCAGGTGTCTTTAAAAAATCTCAAAATTAGTAGCTTTTATTTATTTTGTTATTGTATATTAACCAACACAGGTACAATTAAAATTAATTACAATTATATAGTTTAAATTGTACATTTTTTTAGAAGATATTTAAATTATATATAGTATTAGCTTACTTCTTTTTAAACCATACATTTCTAAAATATGTAATGGTTTCTCATTATATATATGGACACATGGCAGAAAATTAGACTCCAATTGAAATCCAATTTAAAAATTAATTGGATTTTGACTCTTTGATTTGTATACTCAATAATTCACTTGGTACAAAATTAAAAATTAAATTATACATGTGACGTAAAATTGAGAATCCAATTAAAATATAATTAGATTTTTTCTGAGATTTAGTTATATATATATATATATATAGATGTCTTCACAGTATAATTGCATAAAATCATTAGAATTAATCACTTAAAGCACACAGTGCAGTCTGCATTGGGGTATATGGCTATATGCTAGGGTTATCTAAACTATATAAGAAATTATAAAAATATCCACCGGTGATTATTGGTTTGAGAACTTTAACATTTCAGTGATGATCAAATGGTTTAGAGTCATACAGGTTTGGTGTCTGCAAATACCCCTTAACCGTGATAACTAAGTTACATAATAATAACAAGGCAGTACTTTACCATTCTAAACTATACACCATATTATACTTTGCACCTTAAACTATTTAAATGCACACTTTACACCTTAAACTATCACACTTTACACCTCGGTGTTACTTTTACTGTTAAGTTAGATAAAAATTAATAGCATATGACTTGCACATCATTTTTGCTAAGGTGGCACACTATCTAGGCCAAAACACCCTTTTACAAACAATTAAAAACAAGTGCTTATTTAGTTTTTTTCCAGGTCATTCTGTGCGTACTGCGTACAGGTCTTCCCTCTCTCTCACCCAGCAGCTCTTCTCCTCTTTCTCATTGTTTAGTTGCTCCTCTTCCCAAATCAAACATACAAGTTATCTCTAAGTCCAAAACAAAATCATCAACGGTATCAAAACAAAGTATCCTAACATTTTCGGTTTTGCAAA
This sequence comes from Quercus suber, assembly GCF_002906115.3. Lineage (NCBI taxonomy): Eukaryota > Viridiplantae > Streptophyta > Magnoliopsida > Fagales > Fagaceae > Quercus > Quercus suber. The sequence continues at coordinate 979,098 of NW_027069702.1, read as the reverse complement.
TTAGATATAAAAGTACTCAGTTAATTTGTATGTACAAAGTATCCTAACATTATAATAATCAGTTTGTATGTAGAATCTCGTCTTACACGGTTACACCTGGCAGATCAATTGACTCTGTTTGTGATATAAACTAAAGTAGCAAGGATCTATTATGTATCATGGGCTAGAGTTGAACATTGGTTAGCTTTGGGGGATGGATATTCCTATTTTTCTTATCACAAACCAATCTCTAGAATACTTGAACTTCAATTCAACCCAAACTTGTCGACCCACTTAAACAAGAAAGAAAAAGGTTATAAAATGTTAAAAATTATATTTAGTACACGGCAAGTGGAAGAAGCTAATGGTGTTTACCCTTCGAATATTAACTATCAATCTATCGATCAAGCTAAGAAGCGTTGGGGGTGGAAATGCATTGGTCTCTAATTACACTGCAAACTTGTTGGTGACCTTGGATATTCCTATTTTTCTTATCACAAACCAATCTCTAGAATACTTGAACTTCAATTCAACCCAAACTTGTCGACCCACTTAAACAAGAAAGAAAAAGGTTATAAAATGTTAAAAATTATATTTAGTACACGGCAAGTGGAAGAAGCTAATGGTGTTTACCCTTCGAATATTAACTATCAATCTATCGATCAAGCTAAGAAGCGTTGGGGGTGGAAATGCATTGGTCTCTAATTACACTGCAAACTTGTTGGTGACCCTCACATTCTCACTGTTGAAGAAAATTGGACCCAAGACCTATTCTTTGTGTGTGTGTGTGTGTGTTATTATTTATTTTTTATTTTTTGTGCGCTATAGATTCTTACCTTAAGACACTTATAGTTACAAATATTTTTAACATTTTGCTTGATAAAGTAGGTTGCTTTGAACTCATTGGTTTATGAGAAGCAACATAAACTAAGAATCATGATGAATTGACGATAATGCACGAGCTTGGCAACATGCCTTATTGCATAACTTCATACCTTTAATTTCCTATCGTATCTTCTATGTACATGTTAATGAAGGTCGTTCCTTCCCACCAATCATCTTGTAGTTGTGGATGGTGGTGTTTATTGTTATGTTTGTAATTATACTGTTGTATATATGTCTTAAAAAAAAAACATATGTTCAAAACTCCAAATTGATTTTTTTCACCTTTAATCCATATAAATTTTTCTTTCATACGAGAAGGGGGGAGGTTCAGGAATCAAAATTTAGAATCAAAATATTGTTAACCTTAAACAAAATTATTTTCTTGTTATGTTTATGTTATTGTTATTTTATTAAATGTTTTCTTCAGAAAAATAATTCTAAACATTATATACCTATAATCTTTTTAGAGTTTTTTGATGATATATGAAAAGAATACTAGTTATAATCTAACGTAGGTAGATTAATTTAGCCAAATACATTTAATACTCCTTTTAGTAGCAACAATCATAAGACAAAAATGAAAGCAATTAGATTCAATCAATCACGACATTCCTAAATTTAAATAACCTAATAGAAATTTAAGAAATTCTTTGTAATTATTTAATTAAAAATATAGGGGAAAATTGTCAATTATTTATAGGGGGACTAATAATTACTTAGTGCTTAAAAATTTTGAAACGTATGTGTCTGTTACATATATGTTTAATATATTTGACTTTTAAAAGCCTAATTAATTCAAATAGTGATTGAATTTTTTATTTTATAGTTTCTTATTTATATTTGAAAAAATAACATTTGTTTGTGAAAACAGAATTAGACTACATCTTTTATTTACTAAATTTATTATTATTTATTCTTATTCAAGATTTATGACCATTTTGATAACCAAACAACTAGGTCACTCAAGAAAAACAATGATATCAACTTTGTCTTTGTTAGTACGGGCTCTTTTAAACTCGTAGAGCATTGTGTAAACAACTTTTGAAATATATCTCCAGCAATGTTGCATGTATGATTCCAAATGTTCCCAACAACCATTTGGCATTACTAAATAATACTACACTTTTTTTTTTGTTAACCCATGAGACTTTGGTTTATTTGGAATTTATCTTTTCTCTAAATAGGGAAAGACATTTGAAAATCTCAAAATTTTTTACTATTATTATATTATATACTTTGTTCCTCAATTTGATAGTTTATAATTATATATACATGTATATATATATATATATATATTGAAAAAAAAATTGAATTAAGGTGTTTACATATATATATATATATATATATATGTATATATGTATGTATGTATATATATATATATATTTAAAAAAAAAATAGAATTGAATTAAGGTGTCAATCTATTCGATTGTAGTACTTGGTATAGTTATATTTTTACTTTATTGTTGTATTTGTCTTTAAACATATGTTTAAACAAATAATTAACTCAAAATTTATTTTTCTCAACTTTAATCATAATTTTTTATCTATTGTATGAGAAAGAAGGAAGTTTAAGAAACAAATATGCAAACTTAGGGTAGAAATTCAATTTTTTGCAACACAATGTGTGGGGGGAAAAAGCCCAAAGCCACTTAATTGGCCCGGAACCCCCTGTTAAGGACTATTGTATTTCCGAGGATTAATAGGTGGTTGGGGCGGCCCATCTAAAGCAAGAAGCCCAGAAGCAGAAGGGGAGTGTCGTCCGAAGAGATCTCCATTGGTCCGAAGACGTCTCGCTCCTCGGCTATGATGAGCCTTGATCAAACGAACGTGTGGAAGGTCCGACTAATCTTCCCAACGATCCCAACGGTAATGATAGGTCCTGGGTGGATCCGGAAATGATCAGAACTAAAAAATATCTAAAGGAAAAGCTGCTACCACCGCATTTAATGCGCTGCATTAGCTTTTCTAGCCGCATTTATGTGGAGAAGACCCCTGAACAGTGCAATCTCAGCTACCACCACTCACAAAGAACTAAAGTAGACACATGACGTGACATGCACTTGAGTAGATGCGTAGATGAAGAACAGGTGGACGATGGAGATGATAGGAAGGGATGCTATATAAAGAAAAAGGGTCCCTGATAATGGGGGACCGGAAAAGAAAAAGAGAAAGAGAGAGAAAAGCTTTACTGTAGCTCTGAATGTTGTAATCACAGTTCACTCAATAAAACGCCTCTTTGGACATTCATTCATGGAGTTATCTGAGCTTTAGTTCATGTTATCATCACTGCATGTAACCTAACCAACTGTTCTGTGCTTCATAACCAGCCCAGCTCTTTCACCCACTCTCCACAAATTCATTGTTTTGGGTTCGTTGGACCTTTAACCCATATCCTTTGGGCTTGGGCTACAAAAACAGACCTTACACAATGTATGTATGATATTATACTTGCTTATTTTTTCCAAAATATTTCATTTTTTGTTTCCAAAAAGAGCATGGCAATATGGCCAAACCTGAACTCCAGGTGAAGTTCAATGCCTAATCCGTATTGTTAGATAATTTTGGAGATCAACGTAGAAAATCAACCCTATAAAAACTTAGTTGTTGGGGATGAAAATTGAAAAGACCTCCCTGATACGCTTTATTCCACAACTTCCGGGAAGGGAGAATATGATGATCGAGGTCACCATCCATTAGGATATTTAGGTGGAAGCCATGACCTTGTCTCATATAGTGATACTTAGTTCGATGGATTACCCATAAGATTAAAATTGAGTAAACATCCAAACCTAATATTTTCCACAACTAATAACATGATATGTTATGATTGTTGTGTGATACAAGTGATGTCATTAATGTTACTCTAATCACAAATTCACAATAGGCTTTGTTAATTAATAGTTGGAAAAAAATATATTTTTATATTCACCAATGCTTTCTCTCTCAGTCTCTACTTTTCCCTCCTCCTATGCGTCCAAACATTGTTACCCTTTGAAAACCAATTTTTGAGGGTAAAAATTATCAATAGGATCTAAGACTAAAACATTCCTTGCACTCTCCACAAAATTTCAAACTCTGTTATATATATATATATATAGAGAGAGAGAGAGAGAGAGAGAGAGATGTCCAATAACAGTAGCAAAATAGCAAGGTAGTCTTCTTCAAACTGGTCCACAAGGTTAGTTATTTTAAAGATGTACCTCCAATCAAAACCTTCCTTAGACTATTTTGCAAGGTTAGTTGCTTCTCTCTCTTTTTTTCCTCTTCTCCCTTGTAGAACAACCACTCCAACACTCCAACATCCAACGTTTTCAATCAACCCCTCCTCACAATAACAAAAATGATCTAGCATTACTCCTTCACAAAGGCCTAAGATTAGGATTATTCATATAAACTAACTAGAGAACAAAAGAAACTGAGGGAGACCCTACTCTGTGCCAATGTACTATAATAAAAGGGATAGTGAAACAAATATGATAGAGCCCAGCTATGGCATTCCACTTTGCAATTCTTGTGGTGGGAAAGTCAGGTCAATGCCAATAGGAAGGTGTTTGTGGCTTGGCATGAGTGTAATTGTCCATCAACATGCAAGGCTTTTGTTGATTATGAGATTGAGGGATGGAAACCATGCTTGTGATATGGTGCTCCATATGAAGGTAGGGACAAACCCAAGTGGGGGCCCTGCAACACCCCCCCCCCCCCCCCGGCGAGGTTGCAGGTCCAATTTATTTTATAGTTATTATATATTTTATTTTTATAGTTGGACCTCCTTCCAAAACTTTAGGCCTCCCTTCTCTTCAATAAGCCTAATTAGCCTCACCCAAATAGCAAATATCCAGCCCAAAACTTAACAAAAACAATAAAAAAAAATTTCACAATAGTGATTATATTTTAGCAAAAAAAAACTATTTACTAATAAAGAACCAAAAAATCATGTGTTATTGGAGAGGCTAAAGCTAAACTTTTTGCAACTAAAATAAATTGGTATAAATACCAGTTGACTGTAGCAATTTTTAAAAATAAAATACAGTATTTTATTAAGATTATATCTCTTCCTTCAATTAAAAAACTCAAATTCTCTCATTTCCTTTATTATTTTGATGAGTTGTTATATCATTTTAAATGAAGTGATAAACAAAATAGAACATTTGATTTGATATTTAGTGTATTGTAAAGTGAGATGGTAAAATAGATAAAATAGTTTTTTGAGATGCTAAAATTTTACATTAAAAAAAAAAAAAAAAAATCCTAGCCAACTTAGTATTAAAAAAAAAAAAACATTATTTTGTTTTTGATTTTGTTTTTGTCTTTGTTGGTAAATGATTGCATCTTAATGTATTTAGAAACAACGATTTTGAGTATTTATAATTTTTTAATATTATATGTATGCCTATTTGGAGTTTTTTTTTTTTTTTTTTTCTCTGGCCTCGCTAGCTTAAAATCTTGGTTTCTCCCTAATGAAGGTATCTCTATAGCTTCAAATTTCTAAGTCAAATTTAGCTTTTATAAGCCAATATGTGTTTAGGCCGGCCCTAGACATTTGGGCCTAGGGCAAGAACTAAAATGGGCCTAGCCTTTTTATATTTATGTATTAATTAAATTAATATTAATTTAATTTTTATATTATAATATATTTCATTAAAAATCTATTTTTCTTGTTTTTTGAGATGCAAATTGACTAATTAAAATTTTGTATTCAAGTTCTTCTAACATCTTCTTTTCACTTGATAATATAGCTAATCCACTTAATTTTTCTTGGACATTGTCGATCTTATTTATGATTTTATTAATTTTAATTTTGAAAAACTTCTTTCTGCATAAGTAATTGTAATAAAAAAACTTCTTTAATTAAACAATATATTTATAAAAGTTGAAATAAAAAATAACTTCCAAGTGTAGAGTAATAAACCTAATGTATATAAAAAGAATTATTGTAATTTCATCAAATAATAACAAATATTTAGCAATCTTAACCTGCATAAATAAAATATATTTATTATATTACCTAAATCAATATATATATATATATATATATATAAACGCAAGATTAAATTTGAAAAAAAAAAAAAAAAAAAAAAAAAACCAAGCCCAACCAAAGCAGAATTACAAGTGTACAACTCCATCCACAGCCACAGAAGTCTCATTAGATAAGAGTCCACCCACACACACAACCTTAAAAAAAAAATCTTCAAGGCCCAACGGCCCCAGCCAGAACTTAAGAAGGCCCAGCAGCCCCAGCCAGAAGTATTATTAGACAAGATTCCACCCACAAAAAACCACGGCATTTGCAGACTCAGATAAGAAAGAGAATAAAACTATACCTGAGTTTAGAGTCTTCAGACGTAATTATATGATTCAAATCGGAGGAAGCCAGAGTCAACAGCAAAAGGATTTAAGAGTAGGACCAATGGAGAGAAAGAACGAGAGAGGCGGAGAGCAAGAGTGAGAAAGAGAAACGGTAATATGAGTAAATTTGAGGGATTTGATTTGTGGTTAATTTTTTAGATCGGATTTGAATTTTATCTTGTTGAATCTTGGTTTGTCTAGAGGTTAATGATTTTTTTTTTTTTTTCTTTTGGGGACAATTGATTTTGTTTAGACCAAAAAATTTTTTGGGGTACCAATGTTTATCAGGATGTACCAGATTTTTTGTTCTTTAGCAACAAAGATGTGCCAGATTTTTTGAGTTTCATCTGAAACATCTTTTTTCTACTACCCCTCATTTTCCAAAATTTTGGAACCCCCCTTCCACTTGAGGGCCTTGGGCAATGGCCTAATTAGCCTAGTGAAAAGACTAACCCTATATGTGTTCATCCTCTATTTGAAATGATTTAGGGGGTGTTTGGTAGAGTAGTTTGAAAATTGTTGTTTATTGTTTTTTGAAATACGTGTGGGTGAAAAAGTGTGTTAAAATGCGTGAAATGCTGTTTAAAAACTAAAAAATGTTGTTTAAAATGGCAAACCAAACGGGGCATTAGCTTTATGGTACATTATATTTTAACTTTAAAGATATATCCAATATTTCATCATTTAAAATTTTAAATGACGCGATAATCTATTTATTATTAAATCTTAGAAGTAAAATGTAATAATCTATATATTATTAAATCTTAGAAGTAAAATATTTACAGTAAAATAAAACCTTTTAACTCAAATGAAATAGGGAAGATCTTAATCCTATTTTTGAACGGTTAAATTCCTAAATATCATTAACTAGATAATGGGCACGTTTATCTTTGCGTTTCTTACTCTTATAGTTTTATTATTTCTCAGCATTTTCTTCTACATACAAATTACAATATTTCTATTTTACATTTGAGATACCTTATTTTTTTCAATTAATGTATCTATTTTTTTAGAAACAAACACACACACAAGAGAGAGGCAGTTATGGTGTGCCTTTGTGTTAGAATCCCAATTAAAGTATCCTTGATTAAGCCATAATGTTAGTAATTTTTTTTGGATATTCAAATGTCCATCCATTAGTGTAAATGACTTTAATTAAGTTACATGAATTTTAAATAGGTCATGTGATTAAAAGTATACCTAAATAATCATTTGAATCATTTTACAGTGAGCTGGTAAATTTGGTCTAAACTAATTTCAAAGAAAATATAATCTTTATAATAGCTTACTGATAAAATATCTAATTTGTCCTCCACTTACATGATTTACCCAAAAAATTAAGTCAACTTATTCACCAAATCGAGTAACCCAAAAACTAGGAGATTTAAATTAATGACATTAATTTCATGACTTGTACTTCCCTATAAATTTATAATAAGTTAAGTAATAATCTGTGTTGAAAAAAAGGCAACTATCTCAAAAATAGCTTCTTCTTTTGTTTTTTTTTTTTATGAACAAATTCTTTTTCTTTTTTTTTTGGTTGTTGTATGATGCCCCATATGTCTCCAATCTCAATAGTATAAAAGTATTAGAAAGCATATACTAAATATCTACCTTGGGGTATATGGTAGGTCTACTAAACTATATAAGCAATAATGACACTTGTTGTGCCCCACACTCTCATAAAAATTACCATATCTTTTAACCTTGTGTTGAATCATTTTTCCTTTTCTTTGTGTGTGTATGTTTGTTTGTTTGTTTTTTTTTTTTTTTTTTCACATTATTTAAGAGAATGTATTGTATGTAGTATAACACATGTGTCTTTATATTAAAACCACTATCTTTCTTTTTGTTGTGAGTGTGTTTACTGTTTATTACTAAAAATCATATTATATATAATAAAAGTTGAGCTTAGATGACGTGATTGGTTGCGCCAAGTGGTAGCACCAAATTGTAGAAATTTTCTTAGATTTTTAGATTTTAAGAAAATATATATATAAGTTTTTGTCAACTATAAATTCTAAGTGGATATAATTTTTCTTCAATTATAATTTCTAAGTAGATAAAAATCTTAATTAGATTAAAGATAACTGAATAAAACTAAATAGACAATCTTATGAAAAATAAATAAATAAAAAAGAAGAAGAATTTGATCACAATTGGAATACTAAACCCAGCAGTATTGAGAGACCAGCAAACAGATAGTGCTAAAAAGAAGGAAGGATTTTGATGAATACTAAACCAAACTTCTTGCTGAGGTTTCTTTATCAGAATCAAGGTTTCAAGAGGTAAAGAATTGTGCAACTTTCTTATTTTTTAATTACTATACTACACGTTTATATATATAACCACAAAAAAAAAAAAAATGTCATGCGTTGATTCTCAAATACCAATTTCAAATAGATAATACTTAGACAAATAAATAAATAATTCTACCACTTATCAAGCAAACGTTTAAAAAAAAAAAAAAACTGTTTTACTAATAACCAAATATCCGAACCATGCATATTATACAATATACAATAATTGACCTATAAAATTATAAAAACAACAAAAAAAAAATAGTAGAGGAAAAATCAATTTATATCAATGTTATCTATTTCTTTTGTGTTTACCCAGAAATAAATAGAGGAAAGTTGATAAGAAAAAGTAAAATTTTGTATTTATCCAAAGATTAGTAGAGGAAAAGTTGATAAGAACAATTAAGATTTTGTATCTATCTAAAAAAATTGCTGCTATTTTTGCTTACCTTCAAGTATATCTAAAATTTGCGATTAGATCATAGGGAATAAAAATCAATTGGAAAAAAAAATTATAAATATATTTGCTCCACCTCCCTCAAACTTCTCATTCGAACTATTCATGAAGGTTATATTTTTTGTATTCTTAGTTTTTTTTTTTTTTTGGTATATATTTTTAGTTGGATGGTTTTGTTCTATAACGGAAGTATATATTATTTATACTACAACTAACTATATTGGAACTCTTTGAAGCTATAGAGTTTGAAGGGAATTTTGAAAAGCTTAGTTATTTTGACCATCTCTATTTGGCCATGGAGGGAGGCACGTACACTTTTGTGGAGTCATGGATGCTATTTTCATGGATCATTAAGACTTTTATTCCATAATTGGTAAGTATGATCAATCCTCATTACTTCTGGTATGTATTCTTTATTCTTTTGCCTAAATTTTCTTAGGAAAAAAAAAATGGAAGTATTCATGTTATTAGAATTTTGAAAGTGATTATTTACAATAAGCTTGAATTATCGAAACTTAATTAACTAGATCTTCATCAACCATAATCTATTGGAATATGATCACAACAAGGATTCACAAGAGAGATAAAAACTTTAAAAATTAAGGTGTAATTGGCTTAGCAATATAGATCTTCATTTACTCATAATATAGATTGTTGTTCACAAAATTAGCCTAGAAGGATGTGCAGACCTCACAAAAAGGCATTACTTTTTAATTCTTTTGACATCTCAATGCTAATGAAGCTATTTTCAATTATCGATGCAAACTTATTGCCAAGGTCTTAACTCTTAGTATTTCTCAAAAATATTTATTTAAGTTTATATTTACACATTTGTTTTGATAGGTTGAAGTTTGATGCCTCCTCCCTTGCTTTCAAATACAAAAATTCAATTCTTATGTAAATATCACTACTTTTACTTATTTATTTTGTTTAGTAATTTGGGTTGTTTATAATTCTTAACTATTAAATTGAGTTTACCACTTAAATATATGTTATTATTTAAATCAAATTAAATTAAAAAAATATTTATTATTTTCTTTAGATTACACATGATTCTTGATTAAGCCGTGCATCGCGTGGACATAATACTAGTAAAAAATAAAAACAGACCCAATTTTAATAACACTATATGACGCTGCATGTTGCTCATGCATGCAGGCTGCATGCACCAAAGTTCAGGCGTCTTCTACAACAACGTTCACGGATGGGAGAGTTTAAATAATGACTAGTTCTTTGGGAAATAACCGCTGATCACACGGGCAGGCATGAATACTAGTTAAAATATAATATAGGGAGATTAATTTAGCCAATTATATCTATATTATTTATTTAAGGGACTTTCCTTAGGACCTTTATTTTTAGGTTAAAAAATGTCTTTATATTTCTACTACGTTTAAATAAAGATAAAACTAAAGGATAATCCGGTAAAAATACAACTCCAACTCTTACTAAAATATTGTCTAATAAATAGGGCCACTCTCCTATTGATTTTCAAATTGCTTTATTCACTTATAAATTAGATTCTCAAAATAAAAATTATATATAAAAAATAAAGACACAGGTTTTTTTTTTTTTAATCCTTTTTTCCCCTTTATCAAGACTTAAATGTTTCTCTCCTTTTTTTCCCCCTTTCTTCTAAATTCTAATATCACATTTTTTATTATTATTTATTTTTTTCAAATCTCTTTCTCTTTATTTTTGAATTATTAAAAAAATGTGATTTTTAATGTGCTCCGTGTTTTTCTTTTTAATGATTTATTTATTTATTTATGTTCATATTTGAATTGTTTTTTCTCTTCACATCTTTTTTTCATTTTAATGAATGTATTTCTATGTCCAAAATAAAAATCAATATGCATGTGGTTTAATTGGATAGAAGAGAAAAATGTCTCAAATTGAGATGAGTGGAAAAATTATGACATTGAATAATAAAAAAAGTCTCATTGCACGTGCAAAGTGCATGTGATAAAACTAGTATTTAATAATCTTTCTGTAGTTACAACTGTAAGACAAACACAAAAGTAATTAGTTTTAATCATGACATTTTTAAGTTTTAATAATCTAATAAAAACTTAAGAGATTCTCAGAGATTATTTAATTAAAAAATACAGAGCATTTTGTCAAATTTCTTTATAGAAAACTAATAATTACTTAGAGCATGAAAATTATGAAACTTAATAGTCTCTTTTACACATACGCACACATGTGACTGTTGAAAAACCTAATTAATTCAAATATTGATATAATCAATTTTTTTTTTTTTTGGTGTATACTATTTATATTTGAAAAAATAACATATGTTTGTGAATACAAACGTAGATTACATTTTCTTTTTACTAATTTTTTTTTTTTTAAATTTCTTTTTGGATACATGACCATTTCGATGACTAAAAAACCAGGTCTCTCAAGCCAAATGGTGATATAAAATTTAGCTTTTTAATAATTAAGGCCTTATTTACTCCCTGGTTAGTTTCATTTTCATGGCTGGATACAATTTAGCACGTTAGGTGTAGGAATTGCGTCAATAACAGATACACTTAGAGGACGTTTGGTTTGCTTGATACTACGTCAAGTGTGATGTTATATTATTGTAATCCTAGATTCATGTAATGTGATTAATGGAATGCAACATTACAATGTTTGGTTCATTAATTAAATTCTCATCACATTTCAAAAATGTAATGTTGCTTTACTTGGTTAATTTTCATAAATGTCCCTCCAAATATCTTCAGTTACTTTACCAAATTTTATAATCACCTTAATGCCACATTACCATGATGCACATCACATTAAGGGCACATCATGGCAAACCAAACGCCCTCTTATGGTTTACAAAATTGCCTAACAATAATTTTGGTTTATTCAGTAAAATATTGCACCGTTTTTTTTAAATTTTTTTTTTTTTAAAATTCTGATTAACACACGACATCAGTTTTGCATACTATATCTTCTCTCTAAGTGGGATAAGGAAGATATTTGAATAAAAATTCGTAATGTTCAATACATTGTTTCACAATTTGATACTTTTTAATTAATAATTTTTATTTAAAAGAAAACAATAGTAGAATTTAATTAAGGTGTCAATTCATCCCATTGTAATGCTGTTATGTTTTTTGTTTTATTGTTGTATTTGTGTCTAAACATACGTTTAAACATATCAATTCTAAATGAATTTTTCTCAACTTTACTCCTTGAAATTTTTATCTATCATATGAGCAAGAAGGCAGTTTAAGAGTCAAATAAGCAAATTTAGGGTGGCTACTTAATTTTTTGCAACACCTTGTATGTATGATAGTATATTGGCTTGGTTTTTCAAAAGTCTTTCACCTATTATTTTCAAGGAGCATGACATGTCCATCATTTATATGAGTTGAACCCAAACCCCAGGTGGAGGCACAAGACCAATCCTACCCCTAGATAGATTTCGGAGATCAAAGTAGACAATCATCCGTGTAACAAGTTAGCAACCAAGCATGAAAGTTGAAAAGACTACCCTTGATCCTTTTTATTCCACAACTTCTATGAAGGGAGGAATACGATGATTGAGGTCCCCATCCACTAGGATATTTAGTTGTAAGCCAAGTCTTTGTGTCATTAGTGATGCCTATTTAGGGTCCGTTTAGGAACAGCTTATTAATTGAAAACTTTTTTTTTTTCCCTAAAAGTATGCTAAAGTATGCTTATACCTTGAAAAAAAATTTGAAAATGTGAGAAAAGGCAGAAAAAAAAAATGAGGTTTTAAAAAACCGTATATAAAAGCTAAAAATAGCTAAAAGCTAAAAGCTGAGCTTATAAGCTCATGCCAAACATGCTCTTAGATGGACCACCTATGGGGTTAAAACTGATTGAACATTCAAGTCTAATATTTTCCGCAACTTCTAACAAGATTTGTTATGCTTGTTGTATAATACAAGTGAGGTCAATGATTTTGCTCTAATCACAAAAGCATATGTTAATTAATAGTTTTGAAAAATATCATTAATAGTTCCAACTAGTGATTTACACCGACAAATATTATTGAAGATGAGGTATGCTAAGGAACCTTAGTGGTTGGATAATTGTCAACTGACTTTTGGTAGTAGCTAAGTTGCATATACTAAACAATGCAACTTAACATTTTGCTGACTTTTGATTTGCTAACTTTTGTGGGCTGAATATAGTATATTACATAATTAGCAATATTTGATGACTATTTATTTCGGTTAAAACACTAGAAGATAATGTAATATTTTAACTTGCACTGTGTTATGGATGGATGAAATTAATATCATTTCATGTTCAACATAATTGCTTTGACCACAAAGTGGAAGAATGCGTATATATATAGTGTGTTAATAAATTTATTTTGAATCAGGTAAAAAAATTTATAAATATTTATTGAATAGTGAGTTTTTTTGCCCAGGTGAAGAAAATTTAAATATTTGTTGAATGGTGTTTTTGCTGCCAGGTGAAGGATGTGTTAAAAACTAGTTGAATTGTGTAAGTTTGTTGCCCAAATTGTTGCTGCCTAGCTGGGAAGATAAACTGCCTAGTTAAAATATTTTGATTAGATTATATGTAATTTTGCCCAGTTAAATTTATGTGATTTTGCCCAGCGTATATGTGATTTGCCTAGTTGATTTATAAGTGCAAGTTTTTAATGCAAGTTTGCCTAGTTGCCCAATTGATTTGCCAAGTTTGCCCAGTTTTTAGTGTAAAGGGTCATTGTATTATTGAAAAGGATAGTGGATAAATTTTTTTAAAAAAATATCTTCCCAGTTTATGTAACAAGGTCATGTGGATAAAGTTTTTTTTTTTTTTTTTTGGAAAATATCTTCCTAATTTACGTAACAAGGTCATGTGGATAATTTTTTTTTTTTTTTTTGAAAATGTCTTCCCAGTTAACGCATAATCAATTTTTGTTGCCCATAAATTTTAACTTATATATAATAATAAAGAAAAGTAATATAAATTTATAGGTATTTGTGTTAATTTTCATATTATTTAATGAGTGTAATATATCTATTTCTTATATATTATATAACAATGATATAATAGTCAATTTATATAAACTACATTTTCCATCTTCCTATTTTCTTTTTAACCAAACAAAGGAGTTTTCCACCTTCCCACTTTTCCACCCCTCCAACCAAACACACAAGAGGGAAAACCAAATCTTTTCCATCCTCTCACTTTTCCTTCCTCCCACTAATTTTTCATTCTCCCACTTTTCCACTCCTCCAACCAAACGGACCCTTAGTCTCTTCTTTTCCCTCCTCCCACACGTCCAAACATAATTATCTTTTGAAAACCAAATCTTGAGGGTAAAAATTATCAACAAGAGCTAAGGCTAGTCTACAATGTTGCTTAGTTAAAACTGAAATCTTCCTTACACTTTTCGCAAAACTTTAGACTCCATTTGAGAGAGAGAGAGAGAGAGAGTTTGTTGGTCCAATAATATTATGAAAGTAGCTAAACAACAAGGTTGTTGAAAATATTACAATGTTGAGCAAGAAAGGACAAAGTGAACCCAAAAGAGAAAAAGAAAATTGGATAACTTGGAGGCAAAAATTGTTATCCTTAGACAATATTTGTCCCCACACTAATGTTGTTAAAGAGTTATCACAAATTTGTTCTCAGGATACAACAAAGTTTCTTGGGTTCTTCAAATATCAATTTTGAATAATACCCATAGGATTACTTGTGTTTTTGAGAAACTGATTTTAGGAGAGAAAAAAAAAATGAATAAGAGTATGCTATCAAGTGAACATGAATCACTATTTATACCCATACAGTTGTTTCCCTTCAAGAGGCATGAATGGAGAGTTAAGATGTCTCAAAAAACCGTTCATAAGATTTAAAACATTTCCTAACGTTCAGAACGGTTACCACGAATTCTGCAGAAAATAGTTTTGTTAGGAATATGAAATAATTGTTGTAATCTCTTTAATTAGGTAGTTAGCTAGTTGGTTGAGATTAGGATGAGTTAATTAGGATTTGAGCACATGTAACTCATTTAACACATGACTTAATTCATAGAGCTTATGTTGAATTAACTTGTCAATTATCTTGAGCCATGTGGCCCAATGACATTAGAGCTAATTTCCTATAAATACATAATTGTAATTTAACATTAGATATCAATTGAAGAATAAACCAACTTCTTATTGCATTGGTGCATCTCTCTCTCTCTCTCTCTCTCTCTCTATATATATATATATATATATGGAGACGGTGACTACCTCGAATTAAGTTAATTTATCTACAATTTCCATCAACTCCCTTATAATTCATATCCATCCCCATTAGGAACTACCGGATTCCTAACATTTGGTATCAAAGCCGTCGATCTTGAGACGGGTGAATATGACTGGCAAGAAATCTTGAAAATGGTGAATGAAGTTTTAGAGAAGTTTAAGGCCTTGACAGAATCTCACAATGTTGTTTCAAAGAAAGTCAAGGCCTTGGCTAAATCTAACAAGGTCATGAATGAAGAGCTCTCAAGATTGCAAGAGGTTCTTGAGAATATAATTGAAGAGGAGCTACAATCTCTTGATTCAACTGACCAAGAATCCACAATACATGAACCTATTGCTATTGGTGTTCTCTCTCTCTCTCTATATATATATATATATATATATAGAGAGAGAGAGAGAGAGACGGTGACTACCTCAAATTAAGTTAATTTCTCTACAATTTCCATCAACTCCCTTATAATTCATATCCATCCCCATTAGGAACCACCGGATTCCTAACATTTGGTATCAAAGCCGTCGATCTTGAGACGGGTGAATATGACTGGCAAGAAATCTTGAAAATGGTGAATGAAGTTTTAGAGAAGTTTAAGGCCTTGACAGAATCTCACAATGTTGTTTCAAAGAAAGTCAAGGCCTTGGCTAAATCTAACAAGGTCATGAATGAAGAGCTCTCAAGATTGCAAGAGGTTCTTGAGAATATAATTGAAGAGGAGCTACAATCTCTTGATTCAACTGACCAAGAATCCACAATACATGAACCTATTGCTATTGGTGGGGAGCAAGAACACACTATTGACCAATAATTCACAATACATGAACTTGTTGTTGTTGATGTGGAGCAAGAACACACTGTTGATGTGAATGCAAGTGATCCAATGGTGTTTGATGTTGGCCAAACTCATGCTTCAACAAATGGGGCTGCTCATGTAATCAAGAATGTAGGCGTGGACTTAACAGTCATGCATGTTGGTGGCAATTCCGTTGAATTTGGACTTTGCTATAGGGGCCACATCTTGCTCATTAGTGGTTGTCACAAAGCCAAGGAATTAGATGCTTCTTTTCTTGGTGATAGTTGTAGGATAAATGATGGATTTCGTAGCCGAGATGATCACAATTTTTATAAGAAATTGAGTTCTATATTGCTTAAGGTTTGCATTATGCTCCTATGTCATAGGCTTTGATTAATTTCTTTGGAGCTGTTTGTGTAATCAATGGTGAAGATGCTTTAGCGTATTGGGTTAGTGGCTGGTTTCCCCTAATGAAGGTGTCATTTCAAAACAACACCTTGTGGGCAAGGTGTTTTCAAGGGGAGGGAAATGTTAGGAATATAAAATAATTGTTGCAATTCCTTTAGTTGGTAGTTAACTAGTTGGTTGAGATTAGGATGAGTTAGGTAGGAGCACATGTACCTCATTTAACACATGACTTAATTCATAGAGCACATATTGAATTAACTAGCCAATTATCTTGAGCCATGTGGGCCAATGACATTAAAGCTAGTTTTCTATAAATACATGATTGTAATTCAACGTTAGATATCAATTGAAGAATAAACCAACTTCTTAGTGCATTAGTGCATCTCTCTCTCTTTTAATCTCTCTTTTTCTCTATGGAGTATGACTACCTCGAATTAAGTCAATTTCCCTGCAATTTCCATCAACCCCCTATAATTCATATCCATCCCCACTAGGAACCACCATATTCCTAACAAGTTTCTACAAGTCTCGATTGATACTCGATTGATTGAAAAGAATCGAGTATCAATTGAAGGCTCTTTTCGATCAATCAAACAGGAATCGAATACTAATCAAGTCAGGCAGAGAATTCAGGATTATTTCCCTCATCACTTCGATTGATTGAGTAAGAGCTTCGACTAATCGAGAATCCTTTCTCGTTACTTCAATCGATCGAGAAAAAGTCTCGACCAATTGAAAATCTTGGAACTTGAATTTTCACAAAGAAAATTTCAGAACTCAAATTTCAATTTATCCTTTTTATAAACTAAAACTCTCCAAACTTAAATTATTACTGTAAGGTTGAATTTAATCAACCACTATGTTGGCTTTATTCCGTGCCAAATTTGCTTGTATTTTAACAATTAGTAACCTTATATTTATGTGAGAATTATGTAAGGACAGTGAGTGAGAGAGTGTGAAGAAATGTTCAAGATTGTGCAAGGATACAGAGAGTCGCGGGTGACTCGCGACTGGCAAGCCGCCAACTGCAGCACATGAGTGAAGCGTGCAGAGAAGATAAACAGTCATGCCAACTGGAGTACTACAATACAAAAAGTTCAGCCTGGCCATTCTGTTAGCTCACGACTTGAACTCGCGACTCAGTTAAGTTGCAAGGCCATGCCACCAACCAGCCCTGTTTTGAAAAACCTAACTCTTTGCATTCCACTCTCACCCCAGTATAAATACTCCTTATACTCACGAAATGTAGAGAGCTTCCAAAGAGAATTTTAAGAGAGAAACCCTAGAGAAAAACAAGATTGATTCATCCACAATCTTTACATAGAAACTCTTCAAATTTCTCTACTCTCATTCTCTCCATTGTCACATCCTTGAGAGGTTCTTATCCAAATCATTTTCTCACCATACCCACATCTGTGAGAAGGCTATTTGGTGCTTTAGGAAGCAGTTAGGAAGGGACCAATGGCTATTGGTTGATGCTATGGGCTATAGCAGAATCTGGTAAGCTAAAGAAGACAAAAGTTCGGCGTAACCTTGTTGGAGCAATAAGCTTGGAGGGCTTAGGTACACTGGGTAGATTAGGCTTGGAGGGTCTTCTGCTGTTCATGTATCCCAACTTCATTCTTTACTAAATTATTGATCGCTTGGAGGGCGGCAGAGAGGTTTTACGCTGGCTGTGAGAAGGCTATTTGGTGCTTTAAGAAGTAGTTAGAAAGGGACCAATGGTTATTGGTTGATGCTATGGGTTATAGCGAAATCTGGTAAGCTAAAGAAGACAAAAGTTCGGGGCAACCTCATTGGAGTAATAAGCTTGGAGGGCTTAGGTACACTAGGTAGATTAGACTTGGAGGGTCTTCTGCTGTTCATGTATTCCAACTTCATTCTTCAATAGATTATTAATTGCTTGGAGGGCGGCGAAGAGGTTTTACGCTGAAGGCTTTGGTTTCCTCTTTGATAACACATCATTCTGTTGTCCTTGTGTTTGCATCTCTCTTTCCTTAATTTTTGTTATTTAATTTCTACTGTGGATGTAATTTTATTTAGTTTAGATTGTTTATCAATTCTGGTATAAGCTTATATTCATTTTTCACACATACATTGTTTGATATTAAGTTTGAATTGGTATTTTGTAATTTGGGGGTCTAAACATTCATAATGTTTTATACACTTATTGAACATTCAATTGGTATCAAAGTGGGTACACTTGTTGTGATTTAAATACCTAAGTGTGATCCTTAACCCCTTGTGTTTATTTGCCATAGATTGTGCTTTGTATGCCTCTTTGTATGATTTGGTTGATGATGAATGTAGCATGTCATGTGTTTATGAAAATGCCTCTATAAGTGTTAATCCTCATGATTGTGATGCTATATTACATAAATCTTTTTGTGTTATTGATATTCTAAATGACAAACTTTTGAAGAAAAAGGCTAAGAAATTTCAAAAGAATTTGAGCAAGTTATTTTGTGAAAATGATGATTTGATTGCTAAGCTCAATGAATCCAACAAATTGGTTGAGAAATATAAGAAACTTGCTAAAAATTCTCTTGAAAAGCTAAAAGAGTTTGAATGTTTGAATATGGACTTGGATGCTGTACTTGTTTTGTCTAACAAACTTGTTGATGAGCTAAAATGTGAAAATGAAACTCTTAAGATGCATGCCAAGTGTTTGATTGTTGAACCTATTGCTAAAAAGGATGAAAATATTTGTTACAATCATGTTGTGGTACCTGATTTTGTGCCTAATGTGTGTTCTACCTCTAAGGGCAAATCGATGTACATTCCTCCACACAAAAGAACTTAAAAGGCGGAGAGAAAAGTTATTAAGTCAAAGCCTCTGTTTAGGTCTTAACCTAAGGCTTTGAATGTATCTAAGTTTGTTCTAACTTGCTACCATTATGGTGTGATTGGTCATATAAGACCTCAATGTCATAAGTTGAAAAGAGAACAAAACTATGTTACTAAATCCCTTCCCAAAAAGCCTAGTAGACCTAAACACATTGTTTGTCACCATTGTGGTGCTTTTGGTCATCTAAAACCTCATTGCTCTAAGTTTCATGCTCTTAAAAGAATCAAAAGAAAAGAGAAAATTGAATTTCTTGGAAGTTGTGCTAAAAAGAGTAAATCAGATTTAAGTGAAAATAGCATGTTATTAAAGTAAGTGTTTAATGCTCTTAACTCCTTGACTATGTGCATCTCCAGTTCTCATTCTTCCAACCCTCATCTCACTTCTCTTGAGACACTCATTCTAAACAATCGTTCCGTTTGGATGAGGAAGGGTTCCTATGGTTGAGCTTTTGCTCTTTCGGTCCTTGATCTAATTCTTTCGATCTTTATAAGACCCTTCATGCATTAACTGTCATATTTTCATGTATTTGTGCATTTTGCATTTATTTGTATATATTGCTTTTGTTTTTTTCTTACTTTTATGTTTTAGTTTTGTATGAGTAAAAATTCAAAAAGTTTGATCGTATATGTTTGTGTACATATCACATATGAGTTTTGCCTTGTACCTTCGTACATATGGCTTTATGCATTGCTTTTGTTTTGTTTTTACTTTTATGTTTTAGTTTTGTGAGGATAAAAATTCAAAACCACATAAAAAGTGAAAAATTCAAAAAGTTTGACCGTATATGTTTGAGCACATATCACATGTGAGTTTTGCCTTGTACCTTCGTACATATGGCTTTATGCATTGCTTTTGTTTTGCTCTTACTTTTATATTTAGTTTTGTGTGAGTAAAAATTCAAAACCACATAAAAAGTGAAAAATTCAAAAAGTTTGATCGTATATGTTTGAGCACATATCACATGTGAGTTTTGCCTTGTACCTTCGTACATATGACTTTATGCATTTACGAGCTTAGCTTGTTCTTTATACACTTATATCTTTGTGATTGTTGTAAATCGATCTTCAAGCTTGTCATGAATGATTAATCAATAGTCATGTCGGTTCTAATACATACGTAAACTTGTGCCTATATATCTTCCTACTCTTTTATTTTATTTTATTTTATTTTTGCTTAAAGAGCTCAACAAATGTAAATCTCAAAATAAAAAGGGATAATGAGTTGCAAAAGCTGTCACACATACTAGTATTTGACTAAGAAAAAAGGAAAGCGACTTTTAATGAAAATGTATGATGCCTAAAAAGCTAAAGGCTTGTTCATCAAATTGAAATATCAAAAATTTCGGGCATTGGTCTCAAACTGAGATGTATTGATTCAAAATGATCAAATGTTATGAATTGCAAAGAAGCCAAATGAAAAACTTCAAAGATATGTAATCATTTTCTTATGGGAGGTCATATATATTCATTTCTATAAGAGCATTAGTATTGGAGAATGCTAATACCAAATGTAAGGGATATTTGGCATTTCAAGCCTCAAAATGTATTGCATCAAGAAATGCTATTGCTAAGTATTGCAAATTTTTTTGCAATAGTGCTACAGTGC
The DNA here is from genome assembly GCF_002906115.3 of Quercus suber. Taxonomy (NCBI): domain Eukaryota; kingdom Viridiplantae; phylum Streptophyta; class Magnoliopsida; order Fagales; family Fagaceae; genus Quercus; species Quercus suber. Next base: position 958,246 of record NW_027069702.1, on the reverse strand, counting down.
AATTCTATCTTTAGAATTGCACTGTAGCACAATTCTAAAAAAAAAAAACTAATATTTTATTGTGATGGTGATTGGGAGAAAGAAAGAATAAATTATGGTGATTAGGAGAAATATCATTTTATTGTGTAGATATATTATTTTAATGAGTAAAATAAGAAAATAAAAGTTTGGGATGCTAGAAGTATTGTATAATGGGATGGTATAATTGATAAAGTAGCTTTTTGAGATGGTAAAACAGAATAGAGTAGCATTTTCTGATGCTAATGCTCTAATTGAGATAGACCACTTGATTTAGTACTAGTTGTGTATGACTTGGTTGAATTGATAATTGAAACTTCATTCTAGACTAAGAACTATTCCACACTTGATACACACACACACACAACACACATGCATAATGTTCAACAAATGCCTTATTCATTTGTTCGATTGTACTTGTTTAAATGTGATGTGTGTGTGCTCAACTATATATGGTTCAATCCAAAAATATTTTTGATAATTTTATATGTATTTGGAAGTGATTTTTATCACTCTTTGAGTTCATGTTTAGTGCTTACTTTGTTTTTCATTGTTTAAACATATTTTGTGTTGAAAAAATGGTGTCAGAATTTTTCATGACTCATCTCGCGACTCACTAGTCGCGAAACCCCAGTCGTGAGTTTCATCTAGAAGCTTTGGTAACTCACTTGCGATTCACGAAAATTTTCACAACTGAACTTTGCGACTCGTTCAGTCGCGAAATGCCCAGAAACAGCTTTTTAAAGGGCTTTTCATGAAAAACCTATTTTTAACCACTCCCATCCTCTTTTAAACCCCTTTTTCAGTATTTTTACATCAAAACCCAATCAATTTGAATGATTTTTCATTCCATTAACATCTCTAAGGTTATTTTAAAATCTTTTCATTGATTTGAATCCTTAGATTATATTTTGGTGAGTTTTATGCTCTTGGTTGAGATTTTCATCATAAGGGTTGGGAAACTTTATTTTTGTCAAATTTTTTAATGGGATTGGTTTCTTTTGATGATTTTCTTTGGATGTTGGCCCCTTGTGGCAAAAAGAGCATGTATTAAGGGTGAATTTCATGATGTTTATGCATTGTTTCACATTGTTGTTCATAGTGTGCATGCTAGGTGTTTGATAAAATGTCTCTTTGGCATTTTCTTGCTTGTTTGGATTTCGATGAGTATCAAACTTTGGGGTTTCTCATGTTTCCTTATTAGGAACATGTTTGGTTTATTGGTTGTGTATCTAACACACCTTACCTCACATGTGCATTTTCCATGCATTGGTCATGCATTGCACTTTGCCACCTCTTGCACACACCTTGTTCCCCTTGTCATGCATTGGTTTATACCTTGTTTCTTCATCCTAGCATGTCATGTTTACCTTATACTTTGTAGCATTTTGTTTTGTCTTAGGTTTGAGCTTCATTTTCTCTTTCATCTTGCACCCTTCATGCATCATTATCCTTATTCATACCTTCATCTCTTGTCCTCATTTCTTTTTGACCCTTTTTCTATTCCTGACAAAAAGGGAGAGAGTATACTCTAGAGAGTATATCGAAGAGTTTTTGTCATTTCTATACGACCCCTATGCACATTCTTAGGGGAAGAAATTCTGTTTCTCGTGCACATTTGTAAGGGGAAAGATATTCCACAGGGGAGATGCATATACCAAGGGGAAGAAGACATTGAGCTAATAAGAAAACTTTGTTTTGGTGTTTGGTGTTTGATCAAGTTGCTTACATGTTTCACATCATGATTACTTGATCACAATTTACCTGTTACATTATACTTGTTCTTTTATGACTTGCTTTACCTTAAGGGTCTAATATGTTTTGTGCAAGTGTTTCAGGTTACAGGTATATATGTTCCAAGTGCATCACAGTTTCTCATCATTTTGAAGGAAGGAAACTTTAAGCACTTTCAGTTTATTTAAAATACTTTATAGTTTGTACATGTTGCTTTTGTAAGTTTTTAAGGTTTATGTATCCATACTTTGTAGCTTTAGTACTTGTTGTTAAATGTCATGCATTTTCTTTAAGTATATCACTCTTGTGCCCATTGTTAGATTTCATATTCTTAATGCAATTTCCTAGTGTTGTTGTATTGGTTGAGTGTTGGACATGCAAATGATACTTTGCAATTGAGCTTATTAGTTTGCATGTTCAAATGTTCATTCCATGTGTGAATGAGCATTGTGATCACTTTTTATTGTGATTGTTTATTTTTGGTCAAGCCTTGGTTTATTACTTATTTCCATTATGTTTGATCGCATTGTGCTTGCTCCATATTCATTACAAGTTTTCTTCATACAATGATCATATTGTGTTGTTGTGTTTTAGTAGATACTTGTTTTCATGGTTCAAGAGCTTCACAGATTCTAAAGTTAGGTGTAACTAAGTTTTGATAAACTGTTCCCAACTCATGCATTAAGTATAGAATTTGTTATAGGGTTTTGTCACAGAATAGCCAAAGGGGGAGATTGTAAGGTTGAATTTAATCAACCACTATGTTGGTTTTATTCTGTGCCAAATTTGCTTGTATTTTAGAAATTAGTAACCCTGTATTTAGGTGGGAATCATGTAAGGGCAGTGAGTGAGAGAGTGTGAAGAAATGCTCAAGATTGTGCAAGGATGCAGAGACTCGCAGCTGGGACTCTCGGGTGACTCGCGACTGGCAAGCCGCCAACTGCAGAACACGAGTGAAGTGTGCAAAGAAGATAAACAATCACGCCAGCTGGAGTACTACAGGACAAAAAGTCCAATTTGGCCATTCTGTTAGCTCGCGACTTGAACTCGCGACTCAGTCAAGTCGCAAGGCCAAGCCACCAGCCAGCCCTATTTTGAAAAACCTGACTCTTCACATTCCACCCTCACGCCAGTATAAATACCCCTTATACCTACGAAATGTAGAGAGTTTCCACAGAGAATTTTGAGAGAGAAACCCTAGAAAAAAACAAGATTGATTCATCCACAATCTTTACATAGAGACTCTTCAAATTCCTCTACTCTCATCCTCTCCATTGTTACATCCTTGAGAGGTTCTTACCCAAATCATTTTCTCATTATATCCACATTTGTGAGAAGGTTATTTGGTGCTTTGAGAAGCAGTTAGGAAGGGACCAATAGTTATTGGTTGATGTTATGGGCTATAGCGGAATCCGGTAAGCTAAAAAAGATAAAAGTTCGGCGCAACCTCATTGGAGCAAGAAGCTTGGAGGGTTTAGGTACACTGGGTAGATTAGGCTTAGAGGGTCTTCTGTTGTTCATGTATCCCAACTTCATTCTTTAGTGAATTATTGATCGCTTGGAGGGTGGGAGAGAGATTTTATGCCGAGGGCTTAGGGTTTCTCTTCGATAACACATCGTTTTGTTGTCCTTGTGTTTGCATCTCTTTTCTCTTAATCTTTACCATTTAATTTTTTATGTGGATGTGATTTTATTTAGTTTAGATTGTTTATCAATTCTGGTATAAACTTATATTCATTTTCCGCACATACATTGTTTGATATTAAGCTTGAATTGGTATTTTGTAATTTGGGGGTCTAAACGTTCATAGTGTTTTATACACTTGTTGAACATTCAATTACAACCTATACTTGTGTGTGTGTGTGTGTGTGTGTGTGTGTGTGTGTAGATATACATACGTATATATACAACAATGGTAGTCTTCCTCAGATTGGTCCACAAGGTTGGTTAGTTTAAGATTATTCTTCAAGGCTACTTCTCATTTCTCTTGCAAAACTACCACCCCAACACCCCAACATCGAACCCTTTCAATCAACCCCTCCTTACTATTACAAAAATGATTTTGCACTACTCCTTCACAGAGACCTGAGATTAGGGTTATTCATATGAACTAAGAAGATAACAAAGTTTGAGTAGCTAAGAGAGACCCTACTTAGTGGCGACGCCACATTCAGGCCAGGGTGTTCCCAGGAACACCCTGACCTGAAAAAAATATTATAAATAATAATTAAAAAAATTTATTTGTTTGCCCTTAAAAATAATTAGGAACACCCTCAACCAAAAATAGATTCCGGGCCGAAACAAAAACTCTTGATTTCTCATACAAAATAATGAAAATATAAACCTACAAACCAAACAAAACAGATATAGCTCAGTAATGGAGGTGAGGAGACGTTGTGCCAAGTAGAGGCAGCTTGAGAGAGGAGCATGGAGGTACTATTAGGGATGAACGATGCTTGTTGAAAGAAGCATGGAGGTGGCATAAAACGATGCTTGAGGAGACCATTGAGAGAGAAGAAAAGCTGTGACTAAGAAATAAGGACAAAGAAAAAATAGAAGAAAGAAAAGAGGAAAGTGATCTAAAGAAAAATCTAGAAGAGACAGGATAGAGATAAGATGAAAAGCACATGTGAAAGGAGAGAAAAAAGGTTAAAGCAAAAATGACATATAAGTTAAAATAAGAAAAAAAAAAAGCCTTGGAGGTTTTTGGAACTATAGGTCGTTTTCTTTGGGCCGTTCTATGCTTGTAAAGCTCCTGGGCCAGGTTTCTTTTTGTTTTTTCTTTTGTTTTTTTTTATTTTTATTTTTTATTAATATACTTCTACCATTTTAGTAAAAAAAAAAAAAAAAAAAAAAAAGACCTGACAGAGAATACAAAGGAAAAAGAAAAAAGTTATTAAAAATTAAATTAAATTAAAGGGTGGGCCTTGGTTTATGGTTTGGGTTATGACATGGGTATAATTTAAGGCTTGAGTTTATCACTTGATTGACCCACTCAACTTTTAATTACGTTATACATATTAATTATACACATAACAAATTATAGAAGACAATTGATAAACAAATTAAACAACTAAATTATGTTAGGCTAAACAACAATGAAACAATACATTATAAAAGACAAACAAATTAAACTATGTTAGGCTAATGTTTCCCAAAAAAAAAAAATATGTTAGGCTAAACAATAATTAATAATTTTATAATTAATGAAACAACAATATAACAAATTATAGTTTATAAAAGACAAACAAATTAATAAAACAACTAAACAACAATAATTAATAATTTTTTTAATATTTCAAATGAACTTTTAGTTTATTGTTTATTCTTTTGCTAGAATTATGGACAAATATTTGATAAAAAAACCACGTAGAAGGCAATTGTAAACTTTATGTATTTGCGTGTTTTTTTATTGTTGTTGTTGTCAATATACAAAATTTTCTTTTTATATGCTTATTGAGGAACACTCTAAAAAAAATTTCTAGAGTCGCCACTGACCCTACTCAATACCAATGTACTATAATAAAAGGGATAGTGAAAAAATTATAATAGAGCCTGCAGACCATGGCGTTCCACTTTGCAATTGTTGTAGTGTGCAAGTCGGGTCAATGGTAGTACAACAGGGAGGTGTTTCAGGCCTATCACGGGTATATTTATCAATGGTGTGTAAGGCTTTTGTTGATTATGAGATTAAGAAGGGACAAAAACTATGCTTGCGTTTTGGTGCTCTATATGATGGTATCTCTCTCTAGCTTCAAATTTGTAAGTCAAATTTATCTTTCATAAGAAAATATATGTTCATACTCTAATTAAAATGATTTAGTTTGATATTTCAGATTTAAAATTGAAAGGGACAAAATACCTTGGAATGTCTTATGTGATTGGATGGACCGAATATGGTCCGCGGACGTCCGAATAAGCGAGTCCGTCATTTGCGCGGTCCTCCAATGGACGGATCTAATGTGAACGGGCCGGATATGGACAGAATGAAAGAAGGTGGGCTGGTTGCCCATGGGCCTGTTGGGCCCCTCATGGGGGGTATTTTGACCTACTCTCATAAGGGCCCAAATAGAATCCTTGCGCTAGTAAGACTCCGGAAATTTTACATATTTGGTAAAGATCTTCCGTATAAGGAGGAGATCTATTCATCACGTTTAGATTCTAGAAGGAGAGTCCTATAAGGAAAAGACTTCCGCGCCAAGAAAGGGATGTCAACCTTATGCCATTATAAAAGCCCCAATACCCTCGCAAGCCAAGGTACGCATAATTAACCCCTCTCTAGCACTCTAGAGTTGAAAGAAGTTCTAACTTGACCTTCGGAGGGTATTTGGCCGGCACCACACCGGTGCTCTCTGTTAGGTCCTCATTTCTTTGTGCAGGTGTCGTTCCAAGGGTACGAGCATTGTGCAACTTACTGTTGATATTCTCGGCATCATCAGTTGGCGCCGTCTGTGAAAAATCGAGTAATTAAGCCATACTATCGTTTCCCGGACTAAAAGGTTGCATGGTACTCACTCGCTCAATGGCGACTACTAATGACGTGCAAGGAGAGGAACCACCCACGACTGCCCTCGAGAGACAAGTTCGGACCCTCAGTACCGCCATGGTGCGTCTCACCAAACAGAACCTCGACTTGGAGGAACAGCTGCGCCAGAAGAATGCAGCACTAAATAACCGGCCAGAAGATCAGGAAGGGACTAGCGCTCCAAACAGGAATCAGGAGAGACCTGAGGGTAGCCACGCCCCAAGCAGGCCGGAGAGGCAGCACGTGAACATGCCATCCCTCACGGATGCGACTCCACCACATATTGCCACCAAGATGCAGGCAATGAGGGAACAGATGGAGGTCATGATAAACACCCTCAAGGGGCGAGTCTCCAGTGACCTTGACGATCTGGTCAATCGTACTGACTCACCCTTCACTGTGGCCGTGAACTCCTTCCCCCTACCCCACAAGTTTCGCATGCCGAATATAGATAGCTATGACGGGGTGAAGGATCCTCTGGATCACCTGGAAACTTTCAAAACCCTGATGCATCTACAGGGGGTACCGGACGAAATCATGTGCAGGGCCTTCCCAACTACANTTTAATCAAATGTTAGGTCCAATTATAATCAGTTTGTTTTTTTTTTTTTTTTTTTTTTTTTTTGAGAAGGCAGTTTGTATTTAGATTTTCATCTTACACCCACACACCTTGGCAAGTCAACTGAACCAGAAAAACTTGTTTGTGATATAAATTAAAGTAGCAAGGGTCTATTATATATGTATCATAGGCTAGAGTTGAACATTAGCTTTGGGAGATTATATTCGCATTTTTCTTATCACAATCTGTGGGGACATTTAAACCTCAGTTGATATAACTAACCAGTTTTAAGCCAAGTGATTAATTAGATGATTGTGAATATTCCTTGGTTAAACAATCAAACATCAAAATCATGCACAACGAAATAGTAAATAAAACAAGATATAATGATGTTGCAAAAAAACCAATGAAACAAACTAATTTCACAGTAAAAAGTCTAGGAGAAACCTTCCTAAAAAACAATCCACTATAGTAAAGAAAAGTTTAAGATCTTGTACAAAAATTTTGTTCCTAGACTCTACAATCGCAATAAATGAACTTATAATAAAAACCTTCTATCGCATCAAAACTTTTGGACTCTTCAATATATGAGCTCCTTGACATATGACGCACTTACAATCATAACCGAAACTTCCGACTTACTCCAAGACCCTCTCTAAGGTTTTCTTCACAACAATAAGTTTACCAAAAGATCTTCAACTGTTGGTGGGAACACAAGAGTCACAACAATATCTCATTCTTCTATTTTTTTAACTCTCAGGTTCAATAGGTGGAGGCTAGGGTTTCAATACTAAAGTCTTATGTTTTCTATTTCTACCACCTTATTTAAATAAGAGCTTCATGGACATTTTAAATAGGAGAAATTACAGTAAATCCACCTTTGGTTTGGCCCATTTTCACTTTACCTACTTGTGATTTAAAACTTAACACTTTGTCCACTTGTGTTTAGCTCTGTTTGGTCTTTGTTACCCACTTTTGGCTTTTCCATTAAAAAACAACTTTTACCACCAAAACATAATATAACATGAATAAAAAAGTTAGGGTTTGAATTTTTTGAAAGATCATGGGTCCTCTGCTAAAATTCCTTTGAAAAATAATCAAGAAAGGAAGAAGGCAAGAAAGATAGGATTGTTTATGATGAATCATTAAAAAAGGTCTCCATTGGGACCTTTTTTAATATCTCCGTAACACACTAAACCCCATAACCCAAGCACAAAATGTCTTTGTAACACACTAAAAGAAAATTTCTCTCTCATCTCTCACACTAAAATTCAAAAAGCAATGTCTCAACACTGTGAAATCAAGGTCACCATCACCATTGTTGGTAAAACTTATCAACGCTGTACCAAGTTTCCTCCAAACCCATCAGCCGATTCTTCGCGATGAGCCTGTCTTTCCTCTACTGCGACTTGACTCGTTGCCGTTCCTCTTCTTGCTTTGTCGACGCCACCAAAACACTGTAGAAATCCCTCTACTTACACTCCAACAACGACTCTCGATCCTTCAACGGCCGCTCCATTGAGGTCACCACCGCCGCCATGAAATCGAAGACCTCATGTTCAGAAAATTGGGTGTTGTTTTGCTCATAAAAATTTGAGGGAAATTGGGGAAAATCGGGGAACTTTTGGGGCAGTGGTTGTGGACTGTGGGTGTGCTAGTGGCAGTTGTGGGTTCTAATGGTGTTTGTAGTGCCAGTTTTGGGTTTCTAGTTTTTGAACTTTTCTGGGTTTTCAATTTTTGTTGGCAGGGACATGAGGAGTAGAAGATTTGATTTTGATTTATTTGAATGTTGTTGAGTTAGATTAGGAGTTTTAATTTTTATCTAATTTTACTCATATGGCTTTATCATGCTTTTAGATGTATAATTAGTTTGTTTGTGGTTGAGATGATAAGTTCAAATACAAGTTGGAGTTCTAAGAAATTGCATAATATTTTTTACCAATAGCACATTTTGATCTTGTTTTCTCTTGAATTTTTATGTGTTTTATGTTTTGGGAGGAGAGAGACATAAAAATAGCATAAAAATACATATTTAACCTTCTTTTTAACATAGGTGGGTAACGGACCCCTAACGAAAGTAACCTCTAGATTATTTGAACTCAAACCTATCAATCCACATTAATATGAAAGAAAAAGGTTATAAAATGTTAAAAAGTACTGAACTTGAAAACTTATAATTTGTATTAATATTTCGTTAAACATCTATTAACTACAATTATTATCTTTATTTTTTTTCATACTAAGTATCATATGATATGTGATATGTATCATATAATACATATTGAATTTGGAGCAAAAATATGCGTGTTTGAGTACATTAAGGATGCTCTTTTCTTTTTTTCTTTTTCTTTTTTCTTTTTTAATAAGTAGTACATTAAGGATATATGCTTGTGTACTGTATAATATATATTTGTATATTTCATGACTTGTATCAAATCATTGCATTGGTGTGTATCATTATTTTCATAAACATGGGAAATTATTTTGACTCGGTTTAAATATATGAGATTGGCTCAAATCTTGTTGAGTCCAACAACTAAAAACTTTTTTTTTTTCAATTCATATTTTGGGAGAATAAGTTTACAACATGAGTACACATTTAAAATTTGTTCTTTCACTATATCCGTTTGGTTTATCTACTCCCATTTTACTTTATTAGTTTTTATCTATGAGTACATGACAACAAAATCGATACATAACTCTTTAATGTGACCAATTTGATTGTAGATATTATGAATACTCTTTTTAATTAATATGTTTAGTAAAATTTGTTATATATTCTTGCATTTGGATTAAAGTATTAATTTAGTATATCCCAATTTATGACTTTAACAAAATATACCCTTTTTTTTCATAAATGTATAGTTTTCATATAACACACAATTCGCACTTCCATAAAAAAATTTATTAAAAAAAAAAAAAAAAAAAAGGAGTTTGATTCAGGATACAATTTGTGTTTTGTCAATTATATTTTGTGAATATTTAATACCTTTTTCTTATTTGTAGTTTGTTGAATTTATTTGACTTGAATCATCATAATAGACCACCTTATAATTGCAATATTTGTCATATTTTATCAATTTCATGTTATTAGCTAATCAATTTTTTACAAGAGCCTTGCAATTTAATTGGCACCTCCCCATACACAAAATGCTTGAGAGTTTAGAAGGGAAAAAGTTCAAATTGAGAGGTTAATTGCAACTGTAATTATCCCAACCAAAAAAAGAACAAATCAAAATTTCTATTTTCACGTAACTAACTAATCATTTATCGTTTCTCAAAAAAAAAAAAAAAAAAAAAAACTAATCATATATCTATTTTTATAATTTTAAAGTGAAAGAAAAGAAAAGAAGCAAACAGTAGGTTGACCCAAACCCATGCTAAACCATAATTGGCTGAAGAAATAGAACATGACCTGAACTAACCCATTGCTAAGTCTAGGCATAATGGAAGTGTGTTTGCAATATAGTGCACTTCATTTTTAGTTCTCACAATGCTTGATTGAGATCCAAACGAAAGTTGGTAGAGGTTATTGTATTGATTTGCAGGGCTAAATTAATAGCCTGTTATAACCTCCTATTGAGGTCACCGTCACACTAGGGAACAAATTGGGCTAACGCTTGATGTGTTTTGATTCGCTAGATCATTAGTTCAACCTGTGTATCAATTGAACCTAGGATTAATTAAATATATAAAATGTAAAAATTGATTAATCAATTTTTAAAATATAAAACCAGTTGTCTTCAATATATATATAGTACAAATTTAATTACTTCTTTTTTGAGACACATAAAAAGAACTAAATAATATTAGGCTTGGGGTTCTCTAAAAAAAAAAAAAAAGATATAAAATCATAAGGTAAATTTTAGATAAAATTTCTTAGGTACAGTATATTATGTTTTCTAATTAAATTTAAATGTATAGTTAGATTGTTTAATAAAGCACAAATAATATTATATTTTTATGAATAATTAAATTAATTTATTGCAATTATGTATTTGAATTACTTTTTTATATATAGAATTTCAACTTATGACGTCCACTTCTAATGATTGCACTCTTAATTATCAAATTAAGACATCAATTAATTTTTAGTGTAGTCGAAAATTGAATCTCAAATTTTTTAATCAACTATCAGAAACTTTACAAATTGAGTTAACCGAGTCCACATTATGTATTTGAATTCAGTTGAGAACCTAATGTAATGAAGTTTCTAAATTTTACCCATACTCATAAATTGAATATTGGACATATATCAAGAAAATGACAATAAGTATAGAAAGAATTTATTTAAAGCAAAAATATTATGAAAAGTGATGATGCCGGAAAAACCACCAATGAGTTACACGATACTCGCACACTAAACAGCACCTGCACAACAAAAAGGAAATGACCTACCAGAGAGCACCGGTGTGGTGCCGGCCAAATACCCTCCGAAGGTCAAGTTAGAACTTACTTCAACTCTAGAGTGCTAGAGAAGGGTTAATTATGTGTACCTCGATTTGTGAGGGTATTGAGGTTTTTATAGTAGTCGAGGATAGACCTTTCTTCCTTGGAATAGAAGTCTTTTCCATATAGGAGTCCGTAGATCGCAGAACCCTTTCCTTGTAGGAGACTAACATTCAGCGTAGGATACAAGTTATTTTCTTATATACTTATACGTGGTGACCAAGTCACAATTCTGTTAGAACCGTCAACCTCAGGCCCATCAGCCTACTTTATGCCCTTCAGCCATGAATGGTCGTCGACCTTCTTCATATCCTTCAGCCATGAAGGGTCGTTGGCCCACTTTATGCCCTTCAGCATAAACCAAAGGATTACAGGTGACGGGCTAACCTTGCTTTTAATCTATACTCATCAGTTGCCCCCCACTCCATATTCCCGTCAGCTTACATTGACAGGTAGGTGGAGTTGTGTATTTTCCTGCTGTTACCTTTTATTCTTGGCTAGGAGAGAGAAAATAATTCTCGCGATGCAATCAATATTAAATGCATGGACATATGGCGAATTTCGGTTGGTTCCGCTTCTGGACGAGGGCATCACTTCGTCTTCTGTGCATTTCCCTTTTATATATATATGGTCCACCTCTCCTCTTTTTTCTTTTGCACATGCTTTATTTCTTTTGATTTCTTCAAAGCGAGGTCATCATTCTAGGTTCTTAGATTACACCCATCACTTGTAGGTAGTTAGATGTCGAGTGATGCGTCGAGTGACTGGTCGTTGGTCTGCGAGGGAGCGGGCTACGACGAGGTATTTGATTCAGGTAGTGAGTCCGGGAGCTTTTCCTGATCATCAGAGAGGGAGACGTCAGCTCAAACTCCTAATGAGGAGGTAGGAAGTCATGGAGACGGTCAGGAGGAGGTAGTAGATGAGGAGGGTGAAGTTGAGGTGGAAGGAGAGGGAGGTAGTGACGGGGATGAAGGCGACGAGGAATCTTGTGAAGGGACTTCTGGAAGTCTTGGAGGTAACCGTCCCTTCATCCTTCCCAAGGAGTGGGCTGTAAATAAGTTTCTTCCAAAAATGACTAACAAAATTTTTAAAGAATTGCGCATCCGTTTTCAAATTCCCGACCATATTCCCATCTATCTCCCTAGGGAAGGTGAAAAATGCTATACAAGAAGTATGGCAGACGTTGGTATGTACGATGCCATGTTTGCTGTGGGGCTCAAACTACCCCTGACGGCCTTACACCGTCAGTTGGCTGATTTTCTTAGTTTGTCCGTTAGTCAGATTGCTCCAAATTCGTGGAGGATCTTTATAAGTGCCAAGACATTGTGGGGTCGTCTGAGTGGAGGGCACCGTCAGCTTTCCTTGGACGAATTCTTTTACTGTTACAGGCCCCGACACCTTTCTTCTTCCAAGGGGATGTACCACTTTGCCGTCAGGGAGAAGGACTTGAGATTGGTGTCTGAGATGCCAGATTCTAATAGAGCCTGGAAGAGTAGGTTCTTTTTTGTTAAAGGGACGAACTAGGTGTGCTGTCAAGAAGAATGGGAGACGATACCCTATGGTTATTTTGATAATACTTGGGCGTTTGTCAAGGAGTCAGGTTTTAGCCATCAGCTTTTGTCTCCATCAGTTTTTACGTGTAATAACTTATCTGTTTTCGAATGGTTCTAACATCGTCAACTTGTTTGTCTTTTTTAGCCCACATTCGCCCCCTAATAACCGACGAGCAGGAAGATTTTATCCGTTAGGTTTTAGAGATTCCCTTAGAAGAGTGATCGTGTCGAGATTTAATTACTCTTGACACTCTTCACATATACTGCGGGGGTCCTAAACCGAGGCCTAAGGCTCACAAGCAAGAAGAATTTTCCCATCACCGTGAGTAGCTTGACCATATGGTCCCGTTATTTCCAACTATTTTAATTTATTTCATTTCATTTTTTGTGTTGTCGTCAGTTTCTCTTATACATTTCTTTTGCAAAGATGGATGTAGCTAAACAACGGATAAGGGCTGCCGCTGCCCGTCTGAAAGAGGAAAAGAAAGCAAAGGGGGAAATGACATCCTCGTCAACCCCCAAGACCGTCACTAAGGGTTCTTCAAAAAGGAAACCCGACGGGGATGCCAACCGTCCCCTTAAGAAGGTAGCCGTCACTTCTGGGAATAAGCCCCCAGAGAAGTCAACCCCCAAGTCTAGTCACGAGGCAGGGAAGGGCATGATGACTTCTTCTGGTCCTATCCTCGAGGGGCCCTACTCCCTGTTGACGCACAAGGACTTTGCCGTCAAAGTAGTAGATTCGCTTATAAAGCCGACGGACATAGATCCTTGTGCACTGCTGGGGACGAAGGAGCTAAGGGCATCAGCTTTGTTTGACCTCACACGGGTAAGCCGTCTCTCTTAATTGGCTTCTCTCTTATCTCTTTCCTGTTTAATGGCTGACGGTTGTGCCCTTTTCTTAAGCCTTGGTTCGCATAAAGGCGCTTCAGGACCAATGCGTGGCCAATGAGGGTGTCCTCACTCGCGTCAGCACTCATAATGCTAACATGCGAAATCAGCAGGCTCAGTATAAAGAGGCCATGCATCTACTAAATGTTGAGCTGAAAGAAATGAAACAGAAGTTAGAGGAGGTAGGTTGTTAGCAGGAGCAACTAGAACAAGAGCTGACGGCCCTTTGCAAGGAGGTGGTGACAGCTGAGGCTGACGTGGTCCAAGAGTTCAAGGAGTCAGAGTCTTATATCAATTCTTGCGGTGGGTACTATGGTGTTGGGTTCGACAACTGCCTACAGCAAGTCGCGACAACCTTTCCTGAGTTGGATCTGTCCAGGATTACTATAGATGGACTCCCACCAGCAACGCCTGCTAATGACACCGTCACTGTTGAAGGTGATGACTTGGCAGATCTTCCTCAAGGTGACGGTGTTGTTCTAGCTCAGCCTGTCGTGAACCCTCCCGTCACTATCTCTGATCGTTTAGAGGAAGTTCTAGGTGCAACCGACCCTCCTGTCCAAAAAGAGTAAACAAAACTTTAAGTGACGCTCCTCCTTCCTAGCCAATGTTCCATTTCTTGCAATAGTTGTATTTTATTCCACATGTAAATAATATTTTTAAGTGCCCCCTTGGTTTTTGGGGCTTTTAGTTGTACTTAATTTATTTTCGCTTATGATACCCGTCGTTTTTAAACATGTGTGTATGGCTGTTAGCTTATGCGCTTCTTTTTCTTGCTTTGTAGATGCTAAGGCTACCTCCCATCAATAGGTTGGGGGCCATCAGCTTAGTTATCTTTATATATATATATCCTTGGACTTGTGTATCCGTCAGCTTATTGATACTGTTAGCTTCGACTATTGCTTATAATATCGTTAGCTTAGTAAAGCCGTCAGCCTTGATCTTGTCCATTTTATTAAATGTTAGGTTCCTTTACTTTAAGAACTTGTCTTCGTTATAGTTTTTCTATTTGTTGCTTTTAGGGAGTTTTAATGGTTCTCTATCATCTAGGGACAAGGTCGTCCACCTTATGAATTTACCATGTTTTTTATTACTTTTTGAAAAGAGGTCACTCATGTGGGACCGTCGGTTCTAGGTGTCATCCATTTTATGGATTTGGCCATCTTTTTCTTTAGACCGTCAGCTTTTTGGCTTGTCTCTTTTGCTGACGGTCAAGTCGTCGGTCTTTTTTACACCGTCAGCTTTTTAGTTTGTCCCTCTTGTGGACTTGCCAACGTCTTTTATTAGACCGTCAGATTTTCTGTTCGTCCTTCTTGTGGACTCTCCAACGTCTTTTATTAGACCGTCAGCTTTTTAGTTCGTCCTTCTTGTGGACTTGCCAACGTCTTTTATTAGACCGTCAGCTTTTTGGTTCGTCCCTCTTATGGATGTGCCAACGTCTATTTTAATATATTTTTAGAATTTGGACTTGTAGGTAGAAACTTTAGCTATTCTAAATAAACTCTTCTTATTGCCATGCATTTATATAAAATGTAGTCCAAAAATAAAACTTGCCCTTTTTGGCTTATTGTAGCAAAAGCTTAAAAGTAAATAAATCTGAGCAAATTGTAAAAAAGAAAAAGAAAAAAGGGGGGGGGGGTGTTGTTCTTCACGTCGTCATCTCTACTGGTAGTATCTTCGCAAGTGTTCAGCGTTCCATGGATGTGGTAACTTCCGTCCGTCTAATGTCTCTAGATGGTAAGTGCCCTTCCTTTGCCACGCCGTGACTCGGTAAGGTCCTTCCCAATTTGGGCCAAGTTTTCCCTGAGCCGGGTCTCTTGCTGCGCCCATGACTTTCCTTAAAACGAGGACTCCAATCTGGAAGTCTCTATGTTTAACCCGGGAGTTGTAGTGCTTGGCCATTCGGTCCTGGTACCATGCGAGCCTTTGTTCTACCACTGTCCTAACTTCGTCTATCAGATCAAGCTGTAGACGTATGGCCTCGTCGTTTTTCTTTCGTCATGGTTGTGCACTCTGTAGCTCGTGAGGCCAACTTCGGCTGGGATGACTGCTTCGCTTCCGTATGTTAGTCAGAATGGTGTTTCTCCTATTGGCATTCTTGCCTTAGTTCTGTAGGCCCAAAGTATGCTCAGCAACTCTTTTGCCCATATGCCCTTTACCCCCTCGAGCTGAGTCTTGATAATTTTGAGCAAGGATCGGTTAGTGACTTCGACCTGTCCGTTGGCTTGGGGGTAGGCGGGGGAGGAGTAGTGGTTCCGTATCCCCAACTACGAGCAGAAGTCCCGGAAGGAGTCGTTATCGAATTGCTTCCCGTTGTCCGAGACTAAGACTCTAGGGATGCCAAATCTGCATATGATACATCGCCAGACAAAACTTCGTACATTCTTTTCCGTAATGGTGGCCAAGGCTTCTGCTTCCACCCACTTCATAAAGTAATCGATGCCTACAACTAGAAATTTCAATTGTCATATTACCGTAGGAAACGGCCCCATGATGTCCAATCCCCATTGAGCAAACGGCCACGGTGCCATCATCGGGGTAAGTTCTTCAGGTGGTTGTCTGATGATATTGCTGAACCTTTGACACTTGTCGCATTTCTTCACATAAGCCTCGACATCCTTCTGCATGGTTGGCCAAAAGTACCCTGTTCGCACTAGCTTGTGCACTAATGACCTCGACCCTGAGTGGTTTCTATAGATTCCCTCGTGCACCTCTCTCATGACGTAGTCTGCTTCTTCCGGGCCTACGTATCGTAGGTGGGGTTGAGAGAAACCTCTTTTTACAAGACATCTCTTATCAGAATGAACCTCGCCGCTTGGACCTTCAGTTTTCTTGCAGCTTCCTTTCCGTCCGGCAATACGCTGTTTTTCAAGTAAAAGACTAATGGCACGGTCCAATCGCTTTTGGTACCAAGCTCCTGTACCTCGAAAGAATTTATGAGTGGAGAGAGCTGAACGAAGGAGAGTACATTATCAAGGGTGGCCGTATGTCCGGCTGAAGTGGCTTTGGCTAGTCGGTTAGCTCGCTCGTTTTCTCCCCGGGGGATCTGTATGACTTTGGCCTTCAGCTCATTTACCCTCTTCCTTGCTTGGTCCAGATACTTCTTCATTCTTTCGCCTTTACACTCGTAGTCCCCATTTATCTGGTTGGTCACGACCTGAGAGTCGTAGTAAATGACCACGTTCTCGCTCTTGCAGCTTTGGCGAGGTCAAGCCCTGCTACCAAAGCTTCGTATTCCGCCTCATTGTTGGTGGTGGGGAACTCAAGGAGGACCATACACTCAACTGTGTCTCCTTCGGGTGACTGTAGTATGATGCTGGCTCCCCCGGCCTGCTTGTTGGAGGATCCGTCCACATGTATGCTCCATTTGGGAGATTCTTCTGCCCCCCTGTCCTCGCCATTTGTAAACTCAGCTATGAAATCTGCAACGATCTGTCCTTTAATGGCGGTTCACTGTGAGAGACCACGCCCCTGGCCCGTTTTTATGAATGTTGGGCCAAACCCACGTGAATGGGTGGAGTCGTGTTATTGCCTCTCAAAATGAAGGTTCGACTAGTTATATTTTTCCCTTTAGATTAAGGGTTTTACAATGGAGTCGCCACTTATTTAATTATTGGAAAAATAAGAAAACCATAATTAAAAAAATTCCTCATTTTATTAATTTGAAATTGAATTTACATTGAATATAGGAAATTACATGACTTTGGTCCTAGATACAATCTAAGATAAAGTACATGGCTTTGTTTCCTAGTTACAATCTAAAAATTGAAAATTACAAGGATAAGCATTTGATCTACTAACCCTTGATCTAAGTTCAGAGGCTATGTTACAAGGTGGGAAGATGTTAGGCACCCACCTTGCCCAATAAAACTGGTCTTCTAGACTATGGTGGCCAACAATCATATCATATCATCCAATATGTCAATCAATTTACATGTTGAATTTAATGTGTGTGCTTGTGATAAACCCTAATTCAATTTATTAAATATTGCATTTGGATTGAAAAATAAAATTCTAGTGAATGTGTGTGGATGGTGATAACCTAAATTCAAGGATTTGAAAGAATTATGAAACAAACATGTTTTTCTTATTTTTGATGTAAATTTAAGATCAAAACTAGTGATATGCATGAACATGTGATGAACAACCAGGAATATGTGAAGAACACATAAAAACATTCAAACATATTCAAAAGGATTCAAATAATTACTATCATACTCTAATCTTAAATTCTCATCATGGTAACACAAAAAAACAAGTTAGGGAAAGGGATTATACCTTCATGCAAGATTCATACGGTGGAGGAGGAGACTCTTGGTGGAGGTCCTAAGGGTAGAGGAAAAAAGAAGAACTAGGAGAGGGAGAGTGAGTCTCACTCAATACCTTGAGTCTCAGGAAGACCAAGATATGATAAGACTACTCTACTTCACTAGAACTCAAGAGAAGAGAAGAGAGGGGATTTTTTGGTCTTGGAAAGAAGGAGAGGGAGGGTTTATATAGTAGTAGTGGAGGGAATATGAATGGAAGACCATTTAATGAGGGTTGACAATGATTATGAATCTAGACCTTATTTTAGCCTTGGGGAAAATCTGGTGCATTAAGTGGAGAGATTGGTAGGAGTGGGGAACAAGCCAAAATTCGGTTTTCCCGTAGTTGCTGTAACAGCTTGTAGAGCCAACTTCAAAAAATTATATCTGACTCAATTCTAATTGGAATTGTCTCATTCTTATGCTCAAATTGAAGCCTCGGATGTCTAGTTTCTGGAAAAATTAACCTCATTCACAGATTCAAAATATTCTGAGAGATATCGATGAAATGGTGAGCAGAGGTCATTTGTTAGAAAATGGTTTCAGCACAATTAACATTAATAAGTCCCAAATTAGTTCCCAATTAACATTAAATGGCTCCAATCACTCCCATTTCAAACTTAATTGGCTTCAAATTTACTCTAATTAAAAGATAATTACATAAATTACTCATTGAATAATTAATGTTTAACTATCTAATTAATTAGGTATATGCAACCTCACCATAAAATGTAATCCTAACCAATCAAATTATGACACGTCATTAATCTCAAATTGATTACACTTATAACCAATTAAAATCAATTGTTCATAATCACATATAGTCGGACTAAATTTGTGATAGTGCATCTTAGCCATTTAAACTTGATTTGATGATAACTTTCAATCTGGTGGTCCGATTAGGGCTTATGACCAGTCGATTTGATCGTTACAACATCAATATCATTTTAGTGAAATGAGATTAAGGATCTAATGGCTAGAATCAAGATGCATATTTTCAAGGCAAAATTACCCTTTTACCCTCCATGTGAGGTTAAATACGGGTTTCAAAATAGGGTGTCAACAGAATGCCCCTCATTGGCAGAGCTTGAAAAGCGAATGTCAATGTATGAAAGAGACACCTAACTTTGCAATTAGTATTTAACCGTGGTGAATGTATGATGCATGTAGATAAAAATGTAGATGGTCATGTTATGGATCAAAATGTGGACCAAATCTCAAGGGAGATTGCCTACGTACCTCTTGGTGAGAGGATCAGGTCCAAACGTAGTTCATGCATGCAATTTTTTTTTTTTTGGTGTAAAAAAAAAAAAATGAGTACAAGACATGCTTACCAGTGGTTATGATGAAATGAGGATTTTGGACATGCTTCCTTCAATGGATTTGAAGTTTGGATGTGCTTCTCAGAGGTTCGTGGATTGAAGTTTGGACGTGCTTCCCAGAGGTCCGATGGAATTGGATTTTGGACGTGCTTCCCAGAGGTCCGATGATATTGGATTTGGACGTGCTTCTTAGAGGTCCAATGGTTTGAATTTTGGGACGTGCTTCCCAGAAGTCCGATGATTTGAAGTTTGGACTTGCTTCCCAGAGGTCCGATGGATTTGGAAATTTGGACGTGCTTCCCAGAGGTCCATTGAAATTGAATTTGGACGTGCTTCCCAGAGGTCCGTGGATTTGAATTTGGACGTGCTTCCCAGAGGTCCGATGGTTTGAAGTTTTGGACGTGCTTCCCAGAGGTCCAATGGTTTGAATTTTGGACGTGCTTCCCAGAGGTCCAATGGTTTGAAGTTTGGACGTGCTTCTCAGAGGTCCAATGGTTTGAATTTTGGACGTGCTTCCCCAGAGGTCCATTGAAATTGAATTTGGACGTGCTTCCCAGAGGTCCAATGGATTTGGAAATTTGGACGTGCTTCCCAGAGGTCCATTGAAATTGAATTTGGACGTGCTTCCCAGAGGTCCGATGGAATTGCATTTTGGACATGCTTCCCAGAGGTCCGATGGATTGATGTTTGGACGTGCTTCCCAGAGGTCTGATGGAATTGCATTTTGGACGTGCTTCCCAGAGGTCCGTGGATTGAAGTTAGGACGTGCTTCCCAGAAGTCCGATGGATTGATGTTTGGACGTGCTTCCCAGAGGTCCGATGGAATTGCATTTTGGACGTGCTTCCCAGAGGTCCATTGGAATTGCATTTGGACATGCTTCCCAGAGGTCCGATGGATTGATGTTTGGACGTGCTTCCCAGAGGTCCGATGGAATTGCATTTTGGATGTGCTTCCCAGAGGTCCGATGGATTGATGTTTGGATGTGCTTCCCAGAGGTCTGATGCAATTGCATTTTGGACGTGCTTCCCAGAGGTCCGATGGATTGATGTTTGGACGTGCTTCCCAGAGGTCCATTGAAATTGAATTTGGATGTGCTTCCCAGAGGTTCGTGGATTG
Organism: Quercus suber; assembly: GCF_002906115.3. Classification (NCBI taxonomy): domain Eukaryota; kingdom Viridiplantae; phylum Streptophyta; class Magnoliopsida; order Fagales; family Fagaceae; genus Quercus; species Quercus suber. The sequence goes on along the minus strand of NW_027069702.1, from coordinate 937,774 downwards.
AAGTTTGGACGTGCTTCCCAGAGGTCCGATGGAATTGCATTTTGGACGTGCTTCCCAGAGGTCC
>NW_027069702.1:898993-926544 GCF_002906115.3 Quercus suber | reverse complement strand
AAAAAAAAAAAAAAATACTCATCACTCTCTATTTATCTCTTTCCGCAGAGCAATAAGACACCAAAAAAGAATAGACATGCAGGCTTCTCAATTCTCTCATCACTCTCTTTATCTTTTTCTGCAGATCAATATGACACCAACTCCCCAACCTCAGACTCTTTCCAATCACCACTCACTCGATCTCCACCCCTTCTCACTAATACGAATGCATGTAGACCAGCTTACCCAAACTGATCATGTTAGAATTTAGTAAAATACGAGTACTATATTATGTAAATAATAGACATACAATACATATATATTATCCACACACACAAAGAAAAAACGTATATAATTTTTTTTTATATTAAAAAAGCTTTTATTTACCATTTGGAACAAAATTATTCTAGAAAATACTTTTTTTTTTTTAATTATAAGTAAAAAATGTATTAAACATTTTCCGTGTTGTACACTTGTACAAAAATATTCTAAACTAACTATACATTGATACTTTTATCGATGATTATAATTATTTATATATCAAATTGTATCATTAAATTACTATAGCACAATTATTAAAATCAGTATTTTTTTTTTTAAAAAAATTACCCTGTTAAACAATTTCTAAAGACACCATATAAGGTACAATCAATGTTTTTGTTTTTCTTCAAATCATCCCCTTCAAAAGAAAATTACTATGCCCTCCACACAAATTTCAATGTCATATATCATTAATTTAAAGTGACCAAAACACCCTTTAAAATAATTTATCATCATATTTAATAGTTTCAAGTTTTAAGAGCCTTATAGTTCAATTGGAATTAATACATCTTAGTATTTCCAATTAAGACATCTAGAGTTCAAATTCTCTCGGTGCCCTTACCCCCAACCATTGAATTATAAAATATAAAAAAAAAAAAAATAAAATAAAAAGCTTCAACTAGTCCATATCCGAATAAAATTAACAAAATAAAAAAGCTCCACCTAATAGGAAAAAAAAAATTAATTTAGAGATTTCACCTTATATTCTCCTAAAAATAAATTCTCAAATTAAATTCGACAATACACATAAATCATGTTTTGAGTTGAAATCCTGTTTTGAAGTCACAACCACAGTTTTAGCCAACCATTTAGGGTAGAACACATCTTTAATAGCTCCAGCCTGCTTAAGCTTCATCACATCGTCTTTGACAGTGTTAGAATGATCCTTAGATGAGCGTTGAGGTGGTTGCTTTCTAGGGATGACAAATGGATTGACATTCAAATGATGGCAGATAAAACTCAAATCCACCTCCGGAACTTTGTAAGCATTCCAAGCAAATACATCAATGTTCCTCTTGAGAAATTCCACTAACTCTTCCTTCACTTGAGGTGGTAGCTGAGCTCCAACCTGAAAAAACTTCTTCGGAACATCATTTATAGCAAATTTCTCTAAATCCTCGCATTTGGCCTCCTCGACTGGCCCCTTCACAGTAATACCGAAGACTTTGATTGCTATAAGCCTCCCTTAGTAGAGGTCGAGGACTTAGCCGCAAGCTAATGCAGAATTGCAGACACGAGGCACTGCCTAGCTACAGATTGACTCCCTACCAGCTCCTCAATCCGATCCCCGATGTATACTTCACTTTCTGATGCAGAGTTGAAGAAACAGCCCCTAGGGTATGAAGCCAAGATCTGGCCACAATAGCTGTGTAGAGGGAGTACGCATTCACCACAATGAAGTCCACTTCAATTAACTCTGATCCTGCCTGTATGAGTAACCTAATCTGGCCCTTTGGGATGACAACTTTCCCATCAAAACTTACTAGAGGTGAATCATAGGCTGTCAAATCTTCATACTTTAAGTTTAGCCTTCTGTACAAGTCAGGGTACATGATCTCTACACAACTGTCCTGGTCTATCATTACTTTCTTCACATCATACCCCTCTATTCTAAGGGTGAACACCAGAGCGTCATCATGTGGTTAGATGGTTCCAATCTTATCTTCGTCCAAGAAACTCAACGACGGTTAGACCTCTATCCTAGCCCTCTTCGGTTCGGAGTTAGAGTCCTTAACTGGTATCCTAGTTACAAACATCACCCTAGAAGGGTGAAAACTAGTTCTCCCAGGTGCAGTAAAAATGACATTGATTGTACCTAACGGGGGCCTTGAATGAGCATTCCCCTAAGCTCCTGACCTTGATTGGTCTCCTTGTCCGTTGGGCCCGTACAGGAATTGTTGCAACCTTCCCTCCTTGACTAGTTGATCCAGATGGTTCCATAGTGTTCTGCAGTCCTTAGTGGTATGTCCCCGCTCTTGGTGATACTGGCAATAAAGGCTTTGGTTACGCCTCAAAGGATCTCCACTCATCTTGTTCGGCCATTTGAAGTATGGCTCGTTCTTGATCTTCTCCAAAACTTGATGCACCGATTCTTGGAACACAATGTTAACCACTTGAGGAGTTGTAGACTCAGACTGCCCTGCGAAACCCTCCGGGATCTATTATTGTTGTAGCAGTCCGACCTAAAATCTCTCCTCTCCTGAGGGATAACCTTGCCATTTCCTTTGTCTTGCTGCTAGTATTCCTCAACCCTCTTATACTTGTCAATCTAATCCATAAGCTGGTGTATACAAGTAACAGGTTTCCCAATCAAAGACTTCGTTAAGCCATGTTCGGCAAGTAGGCTGAGCTTGAAAGTGTTGATGGCTACATCGTCAAAATCACTGTTTATTTTATTGAACATCTCCCAATATCTGTCCGAATATGTTTTCAGGATCTCTCCTTCCCTCATGGTCAGAGACAACAGGGAAGCTAAAGGCCAAGGAACCCTGCTACACGTAATAAAACGGGATCCAAACGCCTAAGTAAGTTTCTTGAAGGAATCAATGGAACCTGCCCTCAGACCATCAAACCACCTCATCGCCACAGGCCCCAAGCTGGATAAGAATACCTTACACATCAAGGCCTTGTTCTTGGAGTGTACAACCATCCTTTGATTGAAGTGGCTAACATGTGCCACAAGGTCTGTTCTACCGTTATACATGGTGAACATGGGCTGAGTGAACCGCTGAGGAAGTCTCCCTCCCTTAATCCAGCACGTGAAAGGTGATCTGGAAATTTGATTGAGTGCTTTACTCATAGCGTCATTTCCCACGCCTCTTGAAGATGAATTTCTATTTCCGCATTCATGATGGTAATCTTCATCATATGAGAAAGACTTGCTAGGAGGAGTCCTTAACCTGCGCCTATAGCTACCATCCTTCTTGTCGTTGGAAGAGAAGTCAAAATTAGAAGGAGCTCGCTTTCGCCGTTTGTGGCGTAAGCTTCTCTTCAAGCAATCAATCTCCATCTACATGGCTTTAGTATTCTTCTTCTGAGAGAGGTGACTACCACCTCTAAAATGACTTCTAATTGTACAGGTAGTGTGCACACTCCCCTCCCGGTCTCTCCTTTGCTCAAGATCATGGAAGTGATCTTGACGTTGAGACCCCATGGATTTTGCCTAGTTTGAACCTGAACCTACCATTGCTAAATGTGAGACTCACTATAACACCAGTATTTCTCACATACGGCGCCAATTGTAAGGACCAGATTTGAGTCCCTAGCCCAACAGGTGGATGGACGTAGGCCCAAAAAGCCCAAAACAATGAATTTGTAGAGAATGAGTTGGAAAATTGAGCTTTAATAAATCAGAGAAACACTAAAATAGATTTAAATGATAAGAAAATGTATATAGATAGGTTTATGCTGAAAAAAATCGCCCTCGGCAAAGTCCGAAAAGATCTGTTCTTATATTTTTCCTTTAAGTTTGGTTACAAAATCAGTTATTGATGCTACAATATTTTTCTCGTAGTTCCTCGATCCCCTTCTTTTGTTGCTTCCTCCTCCTTTTATACTCTCTTCCCCTTTCATCTTTTTGCTCCATGCACATGCCAGATAGTTAGTGTTGATACTTCTCCTATCAGCACCTCCCATAAGTCCTCATATAGTAGCTGTAAGGCTGAAATCCATTGTTCAAGTATAACCTTCACATTAATGTGGCTAGAGAGTTAGTTGCAGTGCATTTAATGTAGAGACAACAACTTTCTCTTTAGATATTTTAGGATTCCTCCCTATTTGATGTCTCTGCAATGCTTATCCGCTCCAACAGAATTTCCTAGAACGTTATCTTGGTCAACATACTACCTCTTCAGACCTCGGCTTTGGCTGGCCAAGGAGGCATTTATCCTTGGCCCATCCTGTTGAGTCATTGTGACCAAAATTAACCTTTTTATTTACTAACGTAGTCTTTTCTGACAAAGATTCCTCTTCCTCAGACAAACCCTCGTCCTCGACTTGGGCCACAAACCCAATATATAAATAGATAATGACCTCCTGGGCCCAATATCCTTACAGTTATATTTTCAATTTTATATTTATAATAGATTATAGATGATAGATGATTGAAATGTAACTTATAAGGATATTTGTGCTTTTTTTATATTATATAATTTAAAAGTTAAGAACATACAAAAGATGGCTAATTAAGGCTCCTTTTATGGGACACTCAATAACAAATTCGATCCTCTTATAATTCAATGTTTTACTATTTATACTAGATAATATTATATTCAATTTTCTTATTTTTAATACTTTTTTTTCTTTAATCAAACAGATGTTTTTATAATATAGATTGTTACAATATTTGCTAGAACTCTTAGCCATATCTTACCATCTATCCTTTTCAGCCTGAGGCATTGCTTTAATGGATCGATGTGAAAGATTATAATATCCTCTCTCTCTCTCTCTCTCTCTCTCTCTCTCAACTATTTGTTAATGTTATACTACTTAATTATATTTATTAAATTAATATTTTAAAAATCCCACAATTAGGTCACCACACATTTCTTGTTCTTAATATAAACACTAAATTTCATATTAACCATGTATTATTTACTTAATGATTCATAAACTAATATTTTGTATATAATTTTTAAATTATACACAAAAACTAAAGAAAAATTAAACATGTTAAATATAAGATAGTTATTAATTTCTAACCATATTGATGTTTTGCAAATATAAAAGTATAAGGAAAAATAGTTTTTAGTGTTTTATTTTTAGAGTCTAGTTGCAAATTGTGGAATCCTCTTATACTAAATACCATAATCTAACATTGGATTCATAAAAAATAATTTCTATAGAAAATTATTAAGATGTGTATTATTAACAAAATATACACTCGGTGCATGTTAGGGGTCATTATCATGTTATACTTGTTATGTCTTTACAAAAGTTTATAACTTTTTATTAGGTTAATATTTTTAAAAATTTTCCCATTGGATCATACATTTTTTATAAATAAATAAATAAAAAATAAAAAAAAATTGAATATGCATACTAAATTTTATGTCAATTGGATAATATTTACTACTTTACACACAAATTCATGTTTTGTCTATAATCTTAAAATTTTAAAACAAAATTTAAAATTTTTATAGATTAGATAATTATTGAGTTATGATTACCTTAGTATTTTGTAAGAATGAAAGTAATATAAAAATAAAAGTAATATAAAAATAAAAGTAATCCAATAGTAAACTTGTCAAACCTTATCCAGTATAAGTGATTTGGTGTGACATTCACAAAAGTGATTTTTTTTTTTCAAAAAATAACCCTTACACTTTAGAATAAATATCAATTTTTAGTTCTTAAACTTTCAATTCAAACAATTAACCCTCTCTACAATAGGTTTATGAACATCCATCAATAATATTTCATAATAAGATTAACAAATTTTTTTTTTATGTGATATGCATAATGCATATGATAACAACGGTAACTTACTAGCGTTTTGATAGAAAACATGCATACATGAAAAGATTAAATTCAACCTCCCTTAAAAGTTACAAAGGTCTTTTTAGTGGAGTTTGTAGTATATCTTTTTATTAGAATCTCATTCTTTCTTCCTTGTATATGTATGTGTGTTTATTTCTAAAAATAAAAAAGAAAGAAAAATGTGGGTAATTATCCACATTAATTAAGAGAATGTTATGTGCACTATAATTTGTCTTGTCATTCCTTAAAAGTTTTATTAGTTTTGACTAAAGTTTATTATATTCCTTTCTTTAAATCCTTTAATTCAACTAGCATTATTTAAAAAAATAAAATAAAATAAAGATGTGGGGGTAAAGGCTGAAAATAACTTACCCCCTTATCATCAAACCAAACGACAAAATTTCTTCATCCTCTGCTCCTTTTCCTTTCATTACCTCTTCCCTCGAACCAATGCTATATATATTCTATACGTATATATTCCATCTCATCTCATGTATTCCTAAACATCCGCCAAAAACTTCCCGCAAAATTTCAAACTCCTTTCTCTTCCAGACCCCAAAAGAAGAAAAAAAGACGTTGCTCCTCATCACTCTCTCTGTCACTCTCTCTCTCTCTCTCTCTCTCCCTCTCTCTCTCTCTCCCTCCATAAGGCAATGACACCAACACCTCAACCTCAGAACCTTTCAATCCCCACCACCCTACACCCCTTCTCACCACTACAAATATGCATGCACCCCCACTCCTTCACTCACACCACCACACCCTCCTACCTGGTGCTAAGGGTTATCATTCATATCAAACCAGCATCCATACTCTAACGAAAAGTGAAACTGAAACAAACATGATGGAGCCTGAGCATGGGGTTCCTGCTGTTTGCAATTCTTGTGGTGAGCATGACAATACTGGGGAGGTGTTTGTGGCTTGCCATGTGTGCAATTTCTCCATTTGTAAGGCTTGTGCTGACTTGGAGATTAAGGAGGGGCAGAAACTTTGCTTGCGCTGTGGTGCTCCATATGGTGGTATATCTCTAACTTCAAATTTCTTAACTAAGTTCTTTTTGTTTTAATAACTACATGTGGGTTCTTAAAATTCTTGCGTATGATTATCAAAATGATATGTTTATCTTCGCATTAGTGCTTTCTGATTTTATTACTTGTTCCATTAGTTGATATCAAGATATATATATATATATATATATAAACATACATATATATAGGCTAAATCAACAACATTATCTGGTGATCACTTGTAGAAAAAAAATTTAGACATTGTGGATAATATTATAGGTTGGGAAAAACTAAGGTTCAGTTTTTTAAGTGCTGTATATTAAAATTTTCAATTAAATTCAACCATGCGGCTATGTATCACAATAAGCCACGGGGCTGAATTTAATTGTTGCGAGTGGAAGATATCACCTTTTTGTTACATTGGCTAATGCAACGACACAGTTAGATTTAATTGGGAGACCTAAGGTACGACAATTTAATAACTTTATCTAAGTTTTACCCTTATGGTTCATGTGTTAGTCAAGTATTTCTATTTTTGATGGACTGACATTTCTTTGGGTAGTACATCTTTAGTAGTGATTAATACTCTAGTAGACTTTTTAGTTCTAATGAAAATGCACTGAAGGAAAGAAAAGTATCACCATGGCTTCTTTTATTATTTTCAAGCATTTTCTTCAATTTCCCTTTCTATTTCAGAAAATTAGGTTGTAGAGGGACGTATAAGTGGTTGGGTTAATTTTTAGAAAGAAAAATGGGCTGCTCTAATTTCGGGTGCTAATGTGTTTTCTCCATTATACACTCTTCTGATAACCAATAAGCGGGTTGATTGATTTAATATCCAAAGCTAATAGTGTGGCTATGAATTCCCTAGAGAACTCAGTGGATGATGCTGAACTGAAGGAATCAGGCAATCAATCCACAATGGCCGCTCACCCCAATAACTCTCAGGTAAATGTAGTTGCAAGTTATAAGTTTTATATATGCATACATTCGTACATCATATATAAAAATTTACTAGGAAGGAAGGAGTATGACAGTCAATTTTTGAAGTGCAATGAAAACCCTTGTTATTGTGCTGTTGAGTAAACATTCAACCTTTAAATACGTTCCAAGAATATTAGGATGGCTTATGGTATATCATTCATATTGGTTTGAGCAGGACGTTGGACATCATGCTAGACGCATCAGTAACATGTCCTCTGTGGATATTGGTAAGAAATACTGATATCTTTTTGTCATATTGATCCTTATGTTCAATTTCAATGGATTTGGAATTTATGTTAACTGGTGTTTTCTTGAAGAAACAAATGATGAATCCGGGCATCCTATCTGGAAGAACAGAGTAGAGAGTTGGAAGGATAAAAAGAACAAGAAGAAAAAGGCTGCAACTAAGGCTGAAATTTTGACTGAAAAGGATGATCAAGTTCCATCTGAGCAGCAGATGGAAGAGGAAGAGAAACAGTAAGTTAAAAAGAAACATAGATAGATTTCAATTATTGGATGATAAGAAATGTAGAAGATAACATGTTTTCAAAAATAAACAAAAAGACTTCCTCAATTTTTTTTTTTTTTCTTAACATAGTTTTTTTTAAACGGATTTAAAATATAAACAGTGAGATGGGAAATTATTTGATCATTGTCCCTTGATACATCAAAATTCTTTGTGTTCTGCAAGACTAGCATATTAATCAGATGTGGTGGTGCTTTTGCAGGTCCCCAGAGGCTCCAGAAGCACTTTCAAGTGTTATTCCAATTCCACCCAACCAAATCAAACCGTACAGAGTTGTTATAATCACTCGATTGATAATTTTGGCTCTCTTCTTCTATTACCGAATAACACATCCCGTTGATGGTGCTTATGGTCTGTGGCTCACTTCTATCATATGTGAGATCTGGTTTGCTCTTTCTTGGATATTGGATCAGTTCCCTAAATGGTCTCCAATCAATAGGGTGACATATATCGACAAGCTGTCTGCAAGGTATACATACTTGTGGCTTTCGATGTCAAAGATGCAAGCTATAATTGTTTGAAAGTGTTTACTAGTGCAATAAGATTTTATGCATGTACCTAGCTGGTTCAATAGCATCCGTTCCTCTGTAAAACTTCGCCTTTCCTAATTAACTTGTCATTTTTTAATTAAACCTGGTTACAAACATTGTCAACTGATGTTTCTGAAATTGATCCTTATATCTTGGCCCCCAGTCATGGGTGTCATTTATGTAGGCTCAGGCCGAATCTGCAGGTAATTTAACATGTAAGGTTGCATAAGAAGAGAATATGTATTGAATAAAACTTCGACTAAAATATAAATGGACTTGTTAATTGATGAACATTTTGAACAAAAATATGATAGCTAAATTTTGAACCAGAATACATACATGGGATGGTTAAACTTACTACCATATCAGGTTTGAAAGAGAGGGTGAACCCTCCCAGCTCGCTTCTGTGGATGTCTTTGTGAGCACAGTTGATCCAATGAAAGAACCACCATTGATCACTGCCAATACTGTGCTTTCCATCCTTGCAATGGACTACCCCGTGGATAAAGTCTGCTGCTATTTGTCTGATGATGGAGCTTCCATGCTTTCATTTGAATCTCTTGTTGAAACGGCTGACTTTGCAAGAAAGTGGGTACCATTCTGCAAAAAATTTGCTATTGAACCACGTACACCTGAGTTCTACTTTGCACAGAAGTTTGACTATTTGAAGGATAAAGTGCAACCTTCTTTTGTGAAAGATCGTAGAGCAATAAAGGTAAGCAACTGAAATGCTGTCTAGCTACAACTTCTCGATTACTAATTCCACTTTGACATCTTAAAAATTTTGATTCAATCCACATTAAACTTATGGCCAGCAGATTCTGCTTCTCTTAAGTATTATTGTTGGTAAACTTATGTATTATTGCGTCTCTAAAACTAATCAGTCTCAATTGGTTCTATTTTGCTATAGAGAGGTTATGAAGAGTTTAAAGTGCGCATTAATGCTTTAGTAGCGAAGTTTCAAAAAAAACCAGAAGAAGGTTGGGCTATGCAAGATGGAAGACCTTGGCCAGGGAATGACAGTAATGAGCACACAGGAATGATTCAGGTAAATGTAGCTTATAGCTATATTTTTTGTATAAAATTTCAATTAACAGTGTAACATTTAGTTGTTTAATATCTTACATTTAAGGAAGCATTTAGAATATAGAATGAAACAAGGCTTTTTCTCAAACTAATTCTTGGGCTGTAAACTTTGAAGCTTAAGGCCATTACTTGAAGATCTGGTCGGCATTTACTTGAAGTTATGGAAAAATAATTTCTGAATGGATAGAATTTCTTCTTTTCTTTTTCCAAATTACAAATTTTAGCAACTATTAGTCCTTCAATGTTTTTACAGATCTTCTCAGAAAAATGCTTTTACATTGTGCATCCCTGTTTGTAAGATACGAGTTTTTAACTATGGCATTTTTTTTTCATCGACTCAGGTTTTCCTTGGACATAGTGGTGCCCATGATGTAGAGGGAAATGAACTTCCTCGACTGGTCTATGTATCCAGGGAGAAAAGACCAGTCTACCGACACCACAAGAAAGCTGGTGCTGAAAATGCTCTGGTATGTTAACACAGTTTCACAAAATTAATGATTGGCATTGGAACTCTAACATTACAATAAGACTTTTATGGTTGGATTTACAGATTAGGGTGTCTGCAGTTCTTACAAATGCTCCCTACATCCTCAACCTTGATTGTGATCACTATGTTAACAATAGCAAGGCAGTTCGTGAGGCGATGTGCTTCTTGATGGACCCACAAGTTGGTCGAGATGTATGCTATGTGCAGTTCCCTAATAGGTTTGATGGAATTGATCGTAGTGATCGATATGCCAACCGCAACACAGTTTTCTTTGATGTAAGTTTAAAGATAGTACGTGTGGATTTATCCATTGTTTTTGTTAGTTTCCTTATAAGCACCTGTCTATATTATGAAAGTAAGAAATATAAATTTCAAAGCTGTGTCAAACTATATCAGAAATTCATCCATAATAGACAGATATTTATAAAAGTTAATTGATCGATCAAGTTGGGAGTTTTATTGTCAAATGATTAAAATAAAATAAAGGAAAATAATTTTCTAAATTAATATCTGGTGAGTATTTCAGGATTTGGAAACTGGTTTATAACTTCATATATGGTAAATATTAAGGATTCAGAAGCATTTCGATTCAAGCTGTGTTTTTTAGTTAAAGTCCAACTCAAATTTTACTCTCTTCAATTTATGAATAGAAGTAGATATATTATCCCATTTGCAAATTGACATATCACATTTGCATAATAAAATAGAAGAATGGGAGAAAAAAATAATAATTATGCTGTGATGGAGTCCCAGCATAATTACCAAAGTATTCAGCCTTCTGAGTTTTGAGAATCTCTTCATTCCAATTTCAGATTAATATGAAAGGACTAGATGGCATTCAAGGACCAGTTTATGTGGGAACAGGTTGTGTTTTCAATAGGCAAGCACTTTATGGCTATGGACCTCCTTCTTTGCCTGGCTTACCTACGGCTCCTCCCCCATCCCGCTCATGGTTTGGCAAGCGCTTCTCCAAGGAGCCCTCTAAAGATCCTTCAGAGGTTTACCGAGATGCAAAACAGGAGGAACTTGATGCTGGCATATTTAACCTCAAGGAGATTGAAAGTAAGTCTAGTTGTGAAGAAAAATAGTTAAACAGACATTTCGTGCAGTAATTAAGCTATGCTTGGATTTTTCGTTGCAGATTATGATCAAAACGAGAGGTCATTGCTGATCTCCCAGATGAGCCTTGAGAGAACTTTTGGCACTTCTTCAGTATTTATTGAGTCTACACTAATGGAAAATGGAGGAGTGCCTGAATCTGCTGACCCATCAACATTGATCAAGGAAGCAATTCATGTCATTAGCTGTGGTTATGAACTGAAGACTTCATGGGGAAGAGAGGTACATTCTTTTTATTCTTGCTCTCATGTGGCAATTTCATGCTTCCCTTCTTGGTTGCCAATATGTTAGGATCTTATTGTAATAAGCTGTACTGCATATATTTACATATAGACTTTCACTTGAGCATTAACCATTACTAAATTTGACCTTGAAACCCATATAAACCTCTCTTTTTTTGTAATAATTCAAATTTTGTATTCTGACCTCCCAGATTGGTTGGATATATGGTTCGGTCACTGAGGATATTTTGACGGGTTTCAAAATGCACTGCCGGGGATGGAGATCAATTTACTGCATGCCCTTAAGACCAGCATTCAAAGGTTCAGTCCCACTCAACCTATCTGATCGACTACACCAAGTTCTCCGGTGGGCACTTGGATCTGTGGAGATTTTCCTTAGCAGACATTGTCCCTTATGGTACGGTTATGCAGCAGGCCGCCTCAAATGGCTTCAAAGACTAGCATATATTAACACAGTTGTTTATCCATTTACATCCTTCCCTCTCGTAGTTTACTGCACAATCCCTGCAATTTGCCTTCTCGCAGGAAAATTTATTGTAGCAACAGATACGGTAATTTCTTGTACTTTCCCTTAAAAATTAGAAATCTTGTGTTTTTGGGGTCTTGGGAGAGGTAGTTTAGACAAATTGATACATAATAACACTGTGCTACATACAATTATGTAAATGCATCAGATTAATTTTTAAGTAAGCCTAGTATGACTATATGGCGTTTTTCCAAATTTCATGAAGATGTTGGTCAATAGTCAAAATCAATGAGCACTGATGTATGTTTGATGAACTTAAACATATAATAAAAGATCCAATCTTGCTACAATTTTTTTAATGTTTATTTTTTCAAACAATGTACTCAAAGAACTTACCTCATGTTATACCTTGTAATTTGTTTCAGATGACCAACCTCGGAAACCTCCTTTATCTTGGCCTTACCATCTCCATCATTGTTACAAATGTGATTGAGATGTGGTGGAGTGGTGTCAGCATTCAAGACTGGTGGAGAAATGAGCAGTTCTGGGTGATTGGAGGTGTTTCATCCCATCTCTTTGCCGTCTTCCAAGGATTCCTCAACCTGATGGGTGGAATTGATACCAACTTCACAGTCACTGCAAAGGCAGCTGATGACATAGAGTTTGGTGATCTCTACATTGTCAAGTGGACAACACTTCTCATCCCTCCAACAACACTAATCATAATCAACATTGTTGGCATTGTTGCTGGATTTTCTGATGCACTTAACAAGGGAATTGGAGCATGGGGGCCACTCTTTGGCAAGAATTTCTTTGCTTTCTGGGTTATTTCTCATCTCTTTCCATTCATGAAGGGTCTCATGGGTCGCCAAAACCGGACTCCAACCATTGTTGTTCTTTGGTCAGTGCTGTTGGCCTCAGTGTTCTCTCTTATTTGGGTGAAGATAGATCCCTTTGTGAACAAAGTTGACAGCTCAACCATTGCCCCAACCTGCATTGCTATAGATTGTGATATCACTACATGAAGCTTCCCATAGTTTTTGATGATGGTTTTGATTGCCTATTGTTGAGGTGGGAGCCATGTTTAGTTGTTTCTTGACTGTCGTGGCATATTGAAGTAAATTTTGAACAAATATGTAGTTATCTTTTCCTGAGTGTTGGATAATCTCTGAGTGGAAAAGCATTGCCTTGATTGAGCAATATCAAAGTGAAACGGGGATTGGTATTTCCTTCCATTAATTGAAATTCTATAGGGAATGAAATGACAGAAAAGAACTTGCCTTTTAATTCCTGTCCCATCACTTGAACATTTGGTGCCAAATTCACTTATCATTTATCATTACATTGAAATTAAATGTAATTGAAAACGATCATTTTATGTGTACCTTATTAGTCAATACAACCATGTGTTTGAATTTAATTGAGAAACCTAATGTACAATTCCCAATTTCTTGCACCTTAATTTTATCCATCTATTAATTAAGACCTTGTATCTACCAAAGAGAGAGAGAGAGATTCCAAAATTGAGATTGAAGTATTTGGGTTAGATTAGAAATCCATTAAATAAGTTTTTTTTATATTTTTTTTTTATAGGAATCCATTAAACAAGTTGAATGTGATTGTGGGTTGCGAGAAATAGTAGTTTCACTAACACAAAATCATTTTTGCTCAAACAAAATTCATACAAAATTTTATTAAAACTCTTGTTAGACACGCTTGAACAAAAACAAGAGAACAACAAATGAATGATTTTTTCTAAATTTTTTGGCCTGGTAGACCAATAATGTGTTAATAAAAAGCTTGAACTATTCCTATATTTAAGATATAGGAGAGAGGAGTGTAAATCAAAAGCTGTATGGATTCATAGTGTATGTAGCAAGATTCATAAATAAATAAATACATAGCAAGATAGAAATGGGCCTCACATTCTCTTCTCTTCCCTTTTTGGATATTTGTTCTTGAAGATAAATATGGGCCAAGGCCTAGCCTCCATTTTCTTCTCGAAATTATTTTTACATATAACTTATAAAAAACAAATTTTAGTTTCAAAATTTAATTTCATATATATTTAGAGACAAAAAATTAGATGAAATTTTAAGAATGAAATTAATTACAATATATATATATATATTTTTTTTTTTTTTGAGGGCACGAGGTGTTTTATTTTTTTATTTTTTTAGATTTAGTTGGTCTGGCATGGCAGTGCCAGCTTAGTCTTTCCTTAGACTAGTCTACAAGATTGGTTGGTTAAAGATGTACCCCTCTCAACCGAAACCATTCCTTACGCTTCCCGCAATATTTCAAACTCGTTTGTCTTTGAACCAAACAGATTGACGTTGCCACACTCTCTGTCTCTCTGTCTCTGCAGAGCTGAAAAAAATAAGAAAAAGAACAAAAAAAATGACACCAACACCCCAACCTCCGTACCCTTTCAACCACCACCTTCAACCCCTTCTCACCATTACAAAAATGGATGTGCCATTGCTTCATACACACCACCATTCCCTACCTTTTGTTGGGGGTCAGTCATATAAAATCAAAAACAACCCATTGGGTCTCTTAGGAAAAAAGTACTGGAACTGAAGTAAAGTGAAGTGAAGTGATATATCAAAATGATGGAGTCTGGAGTTCCTGTTTGCAATTCTTGTGGTGAGCAAGTTGGAGTCAATGCCAATGGGGAATTGTTTGTGGCTTGCCATGAATGCAATTTCTCCATTTGCAAGGCTTGTGTTGACTTGGAGATTAAGGAGGGCCGCAAACTTTGCTTGCGTTGTGGTGCTCCATATGATGGTACTGTATCTCTAACTTCAAATTTCTTGATCAAGTTTACGTTTTTTCGTTAAATTTTAGCATATCATTATGTGGGTAATTGCTATTGAGGTCGCCATGTATAGGATAAATTTGACAACATTATCTGATGATCATTTGTACAAACTTAAAAAAACTTTCTTAGACATTGATTGCGCCAATACAATTGGGGAAGTGATTTTTTTGTTCTGCTGATTTCTCTTGCATTTGAAATGTTAATAATTGTTGAAAATCTCGTTAACTTTTCAATTCTAGGGGAAATGTAGGAGAAGAAAGAAAATTCATCCACATGGCTTTGTTTCTCTCCCTATTAAAGTTCTTATATTTTCTCTCTCTACTTCAGAAAAATTGAATTAAACAATTAGGGATGACTTCTAGAAAGAAAAATGGTTTGTTCTAGTTTTGTAGCTATGTGTCTTCTCCATTAAGCTAATTGTGTCTTTGAATTCCCTAGAGAACTCACTGGATGATGCTGAAATGAAGGTTTCAGCCAATCGATCCACTATGGCAGCTCACCTCAGTGATCCTCAGGTAATTGCTGTTGTAAATTCTGTTTCATACATATAAAATATAACTCTAGGTGGAAGTAGTAGTATGACACACAATTTTGAGGAAGTGCAATGAAAATCCTTTTCCTAGCTATGTTGATTAAACATTCAACCTTTAAATACATTTCAAGAAAGTTATGATGTAGAAAGCTTGGTATCATTCATCTTGGTTTGTACAGGAAGTTGGACTTCATGCTAGACATGTCAGTAGTGTATCCACAGTGGATAGTGGTAAGTAATATTAATTTCTTGTGTTGTGTTGATCTTTCTATTCAATTTTAATAGATTTGGTATTTATATTACTTGGTGTTTTCCTGAAGAACTAAATGATGAATCTGGGAATCCAATCTGGAAGAATAGAGTGGAGAGTTGGAAGGATAAGAAGAACAAAAAGAAAAAGACTGCTAGTAAGGCTGAAATTAAGGCTGAAAAGGATGATCAAGTTCCATCTGAGCAGCAGATGGAAGAGAAACTGTAAGTGACAAGAAAGATGAATTTCCAAAGAGTCAATGGATAAGAAATATAGAAGATAGGATGGTTTAAGACATAAATAAATAAATAAAGGATAACTAGAGGGACAAGTTTTTTAAATTTTTTTATAAAATACTACTTAAATCATGCATGGCTTAAAGCTTTTTCCTATGGCTATGGTCTTTTTCTTTGTGGTCATGCTATCAAATCCTTTGTACGTTAAGCCATGGATGGAAGGAACTATTTGTTTATTAAGCCCTTGATGAATTAATATGTTTAGTTAAATTTTTTTCCTCATGTGGTTTCTATTTTGTTCTCACCAAATTGGCAATGATTTTTCTCTGCTAGAAACCCTTAATTGCAATAAAATGGATCAGTACACAAAATATTTTCAATAAGATTCAACTTCCTATCTTTTTCTTAAGCATCATATAAATAGTTTTTTTTTTTTTTTTTTTTTTTAATGAAGGTATGAAAAAAAATCATAGTGGCGCTTTCTGCTGTATGATATTCTGAAGGGGAACAGAGCAAATTCATTGCATTTTTTAGTCTCTGTCTTTGACCATTCCCCATTGATATATCAATTTTTGCTTTGTTCTACAAAACTAAATATATTAATCAGATATTTCCATTGCTTTTTCAGGTCCCCAGATGCTGCACAACCACTTTCAGCTATTATTCCGATTCCATCCACCAAGCTCACACCATATAGAGCTGTTATAATCATGCGATTGGTAATTTTGTCACTCTTCTTCCACTACCGAATAACACATCCTGTTGATAGTGCTTTTGGTCTGTGGCTCACTTCTGTCATATGTGAGATATGGTTTGCTTTTTCTTGGGTATTGGATCAGTTCCCTAAATGGTCTCCAATCAATAGGGAGACATTTATCGACAGGCTGTCTGCAAGGTACATACATCACTCTTATATGGATGACTGTAGATGTCAAAGATGATAGCTGTAATTGTTTGAAAGTTTTAGTAGTGCCACAAGATTTTTTATTTGAAAGTGTTCAATAGTATCAGATCCTCTGTGAAATTCATACTTCTCTCATTTAACTTGACATTTTAGCACTAAACCTGGTCAAGCATTCTCAACTAATGTTCTTAACCTTGATCTCATTTCTCCTTTAACTATATTATTATATACTGGCCCTGAATCATGGTCTCATGTCACCTATGAATTACATGTCAAGTCAGTAGGCTTAGGCTGAATCTGCAAGTAATTTAACGTAAGGTTACAAATGAAGAGAATTAGCATTCACTAAGTAGCATATAGTAATGGATCTACTCTATTAAAAAACTTAAAACATAATTATTAAAGCTATTTTTGAATACATACATGGGATACTTTAAACTCGCTACTATGTCAGGTTTGAAAGAGAGGGTGAACCCTCCCAGCTTGCTGCTGTGGATTTCTTTGTGAGTACAGTTGACCCTTTGAAAGAACCACCGTTGATCACTGCCAATACCGTGCTTTCCATCCTTGCTGTGGACTACCCTGTGGATAAAGTCTCCTGCTATTTGTCAGATGATGGAGCTGCCATGCTTACATTTGAATCTCTTGTTGAAACATCTGAATTTGCAAGGAAGTGGGTACCGTTCTGCAAAAAATTTGCAATTGAACCACGTGCACCTGAGTTTTACTTTGCACAGAAGATTGACTATTTGAAGGATAAAGTGCAACCTTCTTTTGTCAAGGAACGTAGAGCAATGAAGGTAAGCAACTGAAAATCTATCTGGCTACAACTTGTCAATTGCTCATTCCACTTTGATATTTTAATGGATTCTTAAGTTGTAATAATGGTCTCTAAAAGCAACCATCTCAAATTTTGGATTTTATCTTGTTACAGAGAGATTATGAAGAGTTTAAAGTGCGAATTAATGGTTTAGTAGCAAAGGCTCAGAAAACACCAGAAGAAGGCTGGACAATGCAAGATGGAACATCTTGGCCAGGGAATAACACCCGTGACCACCCGGGAATGATTCAGGTAAATCTATCTTATAGACAATTTTGTGGATTACGCTTTTAGTTAATTGTGCAATATCTAGCTTTTAAACATCTTACATTTCAGAATCATCTAGTATCTAGAAAGAAACTAGGACTTAACTAATCCTTAAGCTGTAGGTTTTGAAGCTTAAGGCGATTACTTATAAGTTGTCTATGGATTTTTTATTTAAAACTATTATTATTCAAAGATAATTTCTGAGTGGATATTTTTTCTTCTTTTCTGTTGTCAAAGTACTTCAAGTTTTATCAACTATCAATCCACATCAGTTCTTACATCTCTTATTAGAAAATGTTTTCAACTGCTGCCTCATAGTTTGAAAATGTAATAATTTTCACATATGGCATTTTTCCACCCACTTCAGGTTTTCCTTGGACATACTGGTGCCCATGATATAGAGGGAAATGAACTTCCTAGACTGGTCTATGTATCCAGAGAAAAGAGACCAGGCTACCAGCACCACAAGAAAGCTGGTGCTGAAAATGCTCTGGTATGTTCACATACTTTCTCAAAATTAATGATTTGCATAGGAACTCAAACATTACAATTTATTTGAATGGTTGGATTTGTACAGGTTAGAGTATCTGCAGTTCTTACAAATGCTCCCTACATCCTCAACCTTGACTGTGATCATTATGTTAATAATAGCAAGGCAGTTCGTGAGGCAATGTGTTTCTTGATGGATCCACAAGTTGGTCGAGATTTATGCTACGTGCAGTTCCCTCAGAGGTTTGATGGCATTGATCGCAGTGACAGATATGCCAACCGAAACACAGTTTTCTTTGATGTAAGTCTAAAGCTAGCATATCCCCTCCATTTTTTTAAATATTTTCCTTATAATGACTCATATTTTAAAGAAATAAAAATATTATTTCTTTTTCAAGTATATCAGAAATTCATCCATCACAAAAGATTTTATCAAATTTAGCTTATTAATATGCTTGGGAGTTTTGGTAATTAGGTCAAACTATAAAAAGAAATAATTGAGTTGTGTTGAAGTCCAACTCACAATTTCCGTCTTCAATTGATGTATAGAAACAGATGCATTGTACCAATTGCCTTTTAACATGTCATTTTTTTAAAATGAAATAGAATCATTTGAGGGAAACGAGCTAATGCCACAATGCTGATATTGGTCCATGCATAATCATAAAAGTTGGAGCCCTCTGAGTTTTGAGAATCTCTTCATTTCAATTTCAGGTTAACATGAAAGGATTAGATGGCCTTCAAGGACCAGTTTATGTGGGAACAGGTTGTGTTTTCAATAGGCAAGCACTTTATGGCTATGGGCCAAGTTCTATGCCAAGCTTACCTAAGTCTTCCTCCTCATCCTGCTCATGGTGTGGCTGCTGCTCTTGTTGCTGCCCCTCCAAGAAGACTCCTAAAGATCCCTCAGACGTTTACCGAGATGCAAAACGGGAAGAGCTGGATGCTGCAATCTTTAACCTCAGGGAGATTGATAGTAAGTCTAGTTATTGAGGCCATTGGATTTAGGCAAATAGTTTACAGAGTTTTCCATAATTAATATATTTTTGGTTTTCTTTGGGCAGATTATGATGAGCATGAAAGGTCAATGCTGATCTCCCAGATGAGCTTTGAGAAAACTTTTGGCTTGTCTTCTGTATTTATTGAGTCTACACTAATGGAAAATGGTGGAGTTCCTGAATCTGTCAACCCAGCTGCATTGATTAATGAAGCAATTCATGTCATTGGCTGTGGTTATGAAGAAAAGACTGCATGGGGAAAAGAGGTGGACTTTTATATTTTATTCTTGTTCTCATTTGAAAATCATGTGCTATTATTGCAATTATTCTAGCATTTGAATTCATTGCAATCTTTACAAAATTAATAGATAAAATTTTAGTTCCGATTTCAGTTTTAATTACAGCTGGCTTGGGTCAGTTGGGTGTGGCCTTCTGCTGGGGAAAGTTTCCTTTCCTTCTTTGTTGCCCATCCGTTATTATCTTTTGGCTTTAAGTTTGTGTTGCATTTACCTCTAATCTTTTACTTGAGCGTTAACCATTACTGGATCTTACCTTCTCACCCATGATTAATTCACAATTTTTATTCTGACTTCCCAGATTGGTTGGATATATGGCTCAGTCACTGAGGATATTTTAACTGGTTTCAAGATGCACTGCCGAGGATGGAGATCAATTTACTGCATGCCCGTAAGGCCTGCATTCAAAGGTTCAGCCCCTATCAATCTGTCTGATCGATTGCATCAAGTTCTCCGGTGGGCACTTGGGTCTGTGGAGATTTTCCTTAGCAGACATTGTCCCCTATGGTATGGGTTTGCAGGAGGCCGCCTCAAATGGCTTCAAAGATTAGCGTATACAAACACCATTGTTTATCCATTTACATCCCTCCCTCTCATTGCCTATTGCACAATTCCTGCAGTTTGCCTTCTCACTGGAAAATTCATCATACCAACGGTAATTTCTTGTACTTCCTGTTGAAAATTTACAGATAGTGTGTTTTTTATCTTCAGTAGTTATCAAAAGTTGTTGAAGAATTTGAAATAGTTAGATAATTATGTGCAAGGTAAATTCATTATTTAGAACCATATCAGGGGGTGGCTTTGTTAGATTGTTACATAATGACATTGGCCAAAATAGAAATAAAGAAAAAGTTGGATGCAATTTATACATTTGAAACAAGTATGAAAAATGCATCAGTTTACTATTTTACTAGGCTTTGTATGACTATAGGGTGCTCTTCTTAACTTCCTAAAAAAGAGATTTATCAATATTCAAAATCAGTGACCACTGAAGTAATGTTATTAACTTTGACATTTGATTAAAAATTTAACCTGGCTACATTTTATTTCTCATGATTATGGTTTGAACTCACTTCACATGATACATTTTATTTTGGATCAGCTTTCCAACCTAGCAAGCACCCTGTTTCTTGGCCTTTTCATGTCCATCATCGTGACCAGTGTGCTCGAGCTACGGTGGAGTGGTATCAGCATAGAAGACTGGTGGCGTAATGAGCAGTTCTGGGTGATTGGAGGTGTGTCAGCCCATCTCTTTGCTGTCTTCCAAGGTTTCCTGAAGATGTTAGCTGGAGTTGACACCAACTTCACTGTCACTTCAAAGGGAGCTGATGATGGAGAGTTTGGTGAGCTCTACATTGTCAAGTGGACAACAGTTCTGATCCCTCCAACAACATTGATCATAATCAACTTGGTTGGCGTTGTTGCTGGATTTTCGGATGCACTTAATAAAGGTTATGAAGCCTGGGGACCTCTCTTTGGCAAGGTGTTCTTTGCCTTCTGGGTGATTCTTCATTTATACCCCTTCCTCAAGGGTCTCATGGGTCGCCAAAACCGAACACCAACCATTGTTGTTCTGTGGTCAGTGCTTCTGGCCTCAGTCTTCTCTCTTGTTTGGGTGAGAATTAATCCTTTTGTGGGCAAAGCTGATAATTCAAGCCTTTCCCAAGGCTGCATTTCTATAGATTGTTAGGTCACTATAAGGAAGCTTCCCAGCCAATACGGTTGAAATTTGGTGGTGATTTTGATTGCCTATTATTAATGTGGGAGTCACGATTAGCTCTTTCTTGATTGTTGAGGCATATTGAAGTAAGTTTTGGACATTATGTATTTGATCTCTTTTATTATGTCGGATAATCAGTGTGTAAAAAAGCATTGCCTAGAGCAATATCAATGTAAAACAAGGGTTATTGTTTCCTTCCGATAAGGATTATCTTGAAATTCTAGAATGAAATGGTAGAAAAGCTCTTTTCAGTTTCAAAGCAATATAGAGGATTCCCCCGCTTATATATAGACACAGACACATATACTGATATATATATGCATCAACATCAACTCGTAAAGAAATAATAAAGGGAAGAAAAGGAAATCTGGAAAGTGTGGAAACCAGGCAAATTAATCCAGCAGTCTTATAGCGTATTTGCCTTTAACAGACTGATATTTTAAAATCGTATTACATTATTATTCTGAGATTTTCTCTCATTACTTTTTTTTTTTTTTTAAGTTCAAAGTGATACTTTCTCTCATTACTTGACTATTTATTTTTTTCATTAGTGAGAAACCTATATCTTTAATCTGGTAATAGTTGAAACTCACATCAAGTATCAAATCATTGAAAATTGATGATTAATTTCTAGTTATTAAAAAATTATTAATTTGCTTATCCACAATTATTCATTTCAGTTTTGTGATTGACATATTATCATTCAGCAGCTAAGTTTCAACATGTTAGATAAAAGTAGCGACTAAAAGTCTAAAACAATTGAGTAGGATAAATGGAAAGAAAGATCATTCAAGTTAGAAACTAATGACACTAAAATTCAATTACATGAAGTATCCAAACGAACATAAGTAGGAATAGACGATAGTAAGAAATTAAAGATGCAAGAAATTAGTGATACTCATGAATTCAATAGACCCAAATTGTGAGAAATTATTAGGTCCATCAAATTACTCTTGAAGTGGTCCTCCCTGGTCCTCGTAATCAATAAAATGTTAAATTCATGCAAATGTGATATCATTTGGTAATTTTTTATTTTTTTTTTTATTTCTTGTACTTATTAGAAAGCTGGCTCACACATTTGTATTAGTGGCATCATTTTATTGATTTGGAGAATCATTTTAGCAGCCCTCTAGGACCTAATAATTTCTCCCAAATTGTACCCTTCGATTGAAAAATAAATATAAAAATAGGTCAACATCCTATAAAACCTTTGGATTCTACAGCAAACTCTTATCAATTAATATTCTAACTTTCCATGTAAGTGAAACAACTACAAAACAATTTGCCACTAACAAAAAATGAACCAAAAATATTTTGCAACAATACTAGAGCATACGTAGAGAGGAAAAAATCTTAATTTTTTATTATAGTTGGAAGACCAGCCAGTATACAGAATAGCTTGAAAATTACATATGTACTCAAAACAAAAGAATCGAAAACAAAATAAATCCATAGTGCTGTAAAGAGAAACAGAAAGTGCCTAAGGCATTGGCAGCATGAAGGTTGAGGGTGTTGTGTTTATTGCCGCCCAATCCCACTCCCATGGGCAAGATGCAAATTCTAACGATGAAACGTAAGCATCCAACTGATCTAATTTGATGTCATTAATGTCATCCGCAAACTTAGTGTTAGTCATGCCGCCATCTTTCTGTTGCTCAAATATTTCAACTGAATGCTCTTCATTTTGAATGACCTCCCTTATAAGCCTGTCTTCTTTTTCCTTATCTCGTTGGCTTTCGATCCTACAAATCACGTAATCCTCATACTGCAAGAAAAAAAATATGTTGATTAAGTGTTGTTTAATAAAAGCTAAGAAAAGATATTGATCAAATCAATAAGGCTACAAAAGGAAAATCAGAAACAATAAACTAAAGACATTTATATAGAAATAAATAAGAACCAAATTTTTAACAAAGAGAAGTGATAAAAATACAAATCTTACTCTTATTAACAAGTCAATCAATCAAATGACACAAATACACTAGAAAGATTCGGAAGGTAATATCAAGACTCCGATACCATCATAAACAAATAGGAAACCAAGCCAACAATGTATCAATGCATATACTTTAAGCAAAGTAGCACAATCCATGCAATAAACACCATGGCAGTAAGATATTCATAACCCCGATAATTAAAAGCACAACCCAGTTATCTAAACAACAATATACCACAAAATACTACGTAGCATGATAAAAAGATAAAATCTTTAAAAACGAAAAAAAAAATACATATTATGTAGCTTGAGTCATTTAGGTTTGCTTTAAATTAGCACCAAACAAGAAAAACTACTAAAAGTTGGCACTAGGTTAATTGTCTCCGAGTGTTGGTTGGAGTCAAAACTAGAGTACAATATTTTGCTTATATAGAAAAATTAAACCCTAGTTCTATTTGGTCAAAAAAACCCTAATTACCTTATTACAAAATAAGGTTTTATTTTCAAATATGAGTATTTATAAGGTTTTATTTTCAAATATTAAAATACTCATGACTAAAATATAAAAATACAATTTTTGCAAATTTTAACAATCCAATAATCTAAACAACCAATAGCACGTAATATCATTCAAACATAGAAACTTGAAATTAACGATAACACAAGAATGCAATAAAGAAACTTTCTTTCTTTCAAACAAGGAAAACCACTTAAAGTTAGCACTAGGTTAATTAACTCCCAGTGTTGGTTGGAGTCGCAACTAGAGTACAATATTTTGCTTATATATAAAAAAATTAAACTCTAGTTTTATTCGGCCAAAAAAACTCTAATTACCTTATTACAAAATAACCTTAATTACTTTCAAATATTAAAATACTAGACTAAAACATAAAAATAAAATCTTTGCAAATTTTAACAACCCAATAATCTAAACAACTAATAGCACGTAATATATATCATTCAAAAATAGAAACTCGAAATTAACGACAACACGAGAATGCAACAAAGAAATCTTTCTTTCTTTCAAAATTTTTAAAGATAGTTACCTGTTTATTGCATAGGAGAGTCCCCGCCAGTCTAAACTCATGCATGACCCATCGGCCGATGTTAGATTTGAACCCTTTGTGGGGCACATAACTAAGACTTCTCATAGAGCCAATTTGGTCCTTCTTAGCTTTATCTCGATATATTGGCTTATCGCTATTGGGTTTCCATGCGCCATAGGGAGTAGTCCTTTGTATTCTTGAACCATTGGTTGTCACTTTCTTCAGTTTCGTGAAGAAATAAAGACTAGTCTCATCGCTGTCCTTGAAGTATTTCCTCCAACTCCAGGAATCCTTTTCTCCATAGAGATCACACTCAATCAAAACGTCGTTTGAACTCAGGAGTAAGCCATGTGCCTTATTGTAGAGATAATGTTCAACTATCTCAACATCCGTTGGTCGAAACCTAAACCAAGGCAGAAGATCATCATCTTCTTCTTCGTTACCATAATCCACCGTCATGTTACTCTCAGAGTGAGAGAGATACATTGAGCGAGGTTAGTGCTTTCTTGTGACGGAAGTATGAAAACAGAAAGAAGCAGCTTCTTCTTTTATACTAGGAGTATGACTGTCGGTTGAGTGTAAAAAAAAAAAAAAAAAAAAAAAAAAAAAAGCTATATCCTTGGCCGATTAGGAGTGGGACTTCGTCTTAGGATTAATTAGGCCTGTGTTTCTCTACCTTTCGTTTAAAAAAAAAAATTAGGCCGTTAATGAAAGGTTTTTTTTTAAATAGATTATACATAATAAAACAAGTTCTTTTATTTTTTTTCTATATATAAACTTTGATAATTATGATAATTATTAATATACTTTTAAATAAATTATTGTATATGGAACTATATAATTGGCATTAAATATTTATTATGATTGAATTTGTATGTGAAATTATATAATGATTTACAAGTAATTTTTAGGTAATCTTAGAATATGGAGAATGGTATTCCCTTCTTTTACATTTATGGTATAGTCCACTCATTAAATTCATGGTAGGGTCTACCATGAATGTGAGAGCATCGATCATTTCATGAGAGAGCATTATTTCTCTGTGCTCCGAAGTACCTAAGAATTTCCATGATTTACTAAAATTCCAATGAAGCGACTAAATATAAAATAGATTTTGAATCAATTAAAAGTATATATTAAAATAAATAGCTTGTAAATTTTTGATGCCTCAAAAGCGTATGTATTATAATATTATGAGGTGAACTAAAAGTTAAATGACATCAGTTTTGTATAGATTATAGACTATAAATAGCTAAATTACTTGTTATAAACTTTAATAACCCTCTCAAGATTGAATAAAATTTAATTATTTAGCAAAGTAGCCAAGTCATCTAAAGACTAAAGGTTAAAAGTAAAGCTAGACACAATTTTTTTTTTTTAATAATTTTTTAAGGTTGCACATTGTGATTGATGAAGCCTCATTTTTACCTGATCCATTACTAACTTCATTATTATTTTATACCAATTATTATATATCACCTTAAGATTTGTGCAAAAAAAAAACCATTGAATGTAAAAGGTCACTTCGACATGGTTAACAAGGGTTAACTTATAAATCATGCCTAAGTTCAAGACTCACAATTGAGGATTTGTCTAATATGATACATTATTAAAATCATGTTGTGAAATAGTAAAAACACTAACATCAATTATTATGATTTGGGGCTAGTATAAGCATATTCACACCAACAAGAAAATAAAATATTCACAAGAGACAACAATATTTAGCATGGTTCAGCCAACTTCATGCCTATATAGATATCCACAATCAACACTTACCAAAATATCCACTATATATCAATGATATGGATTACAACTATATTAATAAACACTCACAAATCTTACCAACATAATAAACTCACAAACCCAAAACCTAATACATTCAAAACAAAAATTTCACGATCTTCTAAAATGCGAATATATATAGGCATGAACGTGGCTACAGAGCTAATCTATAGTCGCGTTTAGTAAACGCGACTGTAAGTCTAGTGGTGTAGCTGCATTTTTACCAAACACGACTCAAAGCCACTCTATAGCCACGTTTTTGTAAACGCAACTTAAAAAAATGCAGCTTACAAAAACGCGGCTAAAGCTCGCATTTTTTGTAGTGTAATTCATTTGAGTAGTTCAATTGCGATTAACCTATTACACATTTACAAGAATTTCATGATGTTCAAGTAAAAGTGGCTGCCACACTTATCTCTCATTAATTCCATATTAGATATTTACAAGAATTTCATGATATTTAAGTAAAATCTGTCTGCCACACTTATCTCATTAACTCCATATAATTTTATTGGTAAAATATGCTTGAAAATTATTTAATATTTATATTTGTATTTTAATTAATTACTAAAGTAATTATGTGATCATATCAAGGGAGTCATTCTTTGGCCTTAGGGGTCAATGGCCCCTTGAATTTTGGGGAATAAAATTTTCTACATGTGTATTTAAGGTTAATTTATTCATAATTTGGGCCAAAAAAATTAAACAATTCCCCCCCAAACAAAATCTTTGACCCCTTAATAAAAACGAATAGCCGACAATAGTCCAAAACATTGACACATTTAACAAGAAGCCCAGTTTTTAGCATTTCAAAAACAAAACCAAAAACAAAAAAAAAAAACCAAAAAACAAAAAATGAAAATTTCAAAAGAAAAACAAAAAAGCAATTTAAAAAAAGCTTCATGTTCGATTAATTTCAAAATACAATCCCTAAGAGAGAGAGAGAGAGAGGGAGAGAGAGAGAGAGAGAGAGAGAGAGGGAGAGTTTGAGGGTGTACAGGACGCCACACTAATGCTACCAACTGGCCAATCATTGTGCAATGATGCCTTGTCTGCATAGTTGCCCGATCTGCATGGTATCATCTCTTTTCTCGCATCTTTGATCTTTTCCTCTTTTCAACTCATGTCTACGTATTATGTTTCTTACTATGTTTTTTGGGATAATGGAGAAGTTAGTACTATTAAGTTTGAATTGGCTTTTTGCCTCCCAAAAAAAAAAAAAA